>NC_052159.1:158669450-158711321 GCF_902713615.1 Scyliorhinus canicula
CACCCCTCCCCCACACCCCCCCCCCACTCCATCCCCCCCCACCCCCTCCCCCCCACACCCCCCCCACCCCCCCCCACACCCCATCCCCCGCACCCACCCTCCCCCACCCACACCCCCCCCACCCCCCCCCACACCCCTCCCCCCCCACACACCCCCTCCCCCCACACCCCATCCCCCCCCCACACCCACCCCACACCCCATCCCCCCCACCCCCCCCCCCCCACCCCCCCACCCCCCCCCCCCCCCCCCCACCCCACCCCCCCCACACCCTAACCTCGTCAAACACAAACTGACCTTTCAATCCAGATTCCCCTTGGTAACCCCGAGGTCCGGCTGGTCCAGGCAGCCCCGGTAAACTTCGACAATCCGCACGGGATACTGAAACAATATGTCATAAAACTTTGTTAGAATTCCACTGCACTCCCTCAGTACTGACCCTCTGACACTGCGGCACTCCCTCAGTACTGACCCTCTGACAGTGCGGCACTCCCTCAGTACTGACCCTCTGACAGTGCAGCACTCCCTCAGTACTGACCCTCTGACAGTGCGGCACTCCCTCAGTACTGACCCTCCGACAGTGCGGCACTCCCTCAGTACTGACCCTCTGACAGTGCAGCACTCCCTCAGTACTGACCCTCTGACAGTGCGGCACTCCCTCAGTACTGACTCTCTGACAGTGCGGCACTCCCTCAGTACTGACCCTCTGACAGTGCGGCACTCCCTCAGTACTGACCCTCTGACAGTGCGGCACTCCCTCAGTACTGACCCTCTGACAGTGCGGCACTCCCTCAGTACTGACCCTCTGACAGTGCGGCACTCCCTCAGTACTGACTCTCTGACAGTGCGGCACTCCCTCAGTACTGACCCTCTGACAGTGCAGCACTCCCTCAGTACTGACCCTCTGACAGTGCAGCACTCCCTCAGTACTGACCCTCTGACAGTGCGGCACTCCCTCAGTACTGACCCTCTGACAGTGCGGCGCTCCCTCAGTACTGACCCTCTGACACTGCGGCACTCCCTCAGTACTGACCCTCTGACAGTGCGGCACTCCCTCAGTACTGACCCTCTGACAGTGCAGCACTCCCTCAGTACTGACCCTCTGACAGTGCGGCACTCCCTCAGTACTGACCCTCTGACAGTGCGGCACTCCCTCAGTACTGACCCTCTGACAGTGCGGCACTCCCTCAGTACTGACCCTCTGACAGTGCGGCACTCCCTCAGTACTGACCCTCTGACAGTGCGGCACTCCCTCAGTACTGACCCTCTGACAGTGCAGCACTCCCTCAGTACTGACCCTCTGACAGTGCGGCGCTCCCTCAGTACTGACCCTCTGACAGTGCAGCACTCCCTCAGTACTGACCCTCTGACAATGCAGCACTCCCTCAGTACTGACCCTCTGACAGTGCGGCACTCCCTCAGTACTGACCCTCTGACAGTGCAGCACTCCCTCAGTACTGACCCTCTGACAGTGCAGCACTCCCTCAGTACTGACCCTCTGACAGTGCGGCAGTCCCTCAGTACTGGCCCTCTGACAGTGCGGCACTCCCTCAGTACTGACTCTCTGACAGTGCAGCACTCCCTCAGTACTGACCCTCTGACACTGCGGCACTCCCTCAGTACTGACCCTCTGACAGTGCGGCACTCCCTCAGTACTGACCCTCTGACAGTGCGGCACTCCCTCAGTACTGACCCTCTGACAGTGCAGCACTCCCTCAGTACTGACCCTCTGATAGTGCAGCACTCCCTCAGTACTGACCCTCTGACAGTGCAGCACTCCCTCAGTACTGACCCTCTGACAGTGCGGCACTCCCTCAGTACTGACCCTCCGACAGTGCGGCACTCCCTCAGTACTGACCCTCTGACAGTGCAGCACTCCCTCAGTAATGACCCTCTGACAGTGCGGCACTCCCTCAGTACTGACTCTCTGACAGTGCGGCACTCCCTCAGTACTGACCCTCTGACAGTGCGGCACTCCCTCAGTACTGACCCTCTGACAGTGCAGCACTCCCTCAGTACTGACCCTCTGACAGTGCGGCACTCCCTCAGTACTGACCCTCTGACAGTGCGGCACTCCCTCAGTACTGACTCTCTGACAGTGCGGCACTCCCTCAGTACTGACCATCTGACAGTGCAGCACTCCCTCAGTACTGACCCTCTGACAGTGCTGCACTCCCTCAGTACTGACCCTCTGACAGTGCAGCACTCCCTCAGTACTGACCCTCTGACAGTGCGGCACTCCCTCAGTACTGACCCTCTGACAGTGCGGCGCTCCCTCAGTACTGACCCTCTGACACTGCGGCACTCCCTCAGTACTGACCCTCTGACAGTGCGGCACTCCCTCAGTACTGACCCTCTGACAGTGCAGCATTCCCTCAGTACTGACCCTCTGACAGTGCGGCACTCCCTCAATACTGACCCTCTGACAGTGCGGCACTCCCTCAGTACTGACCCTCTGACAGTGCGGCACTCCCTCAGTACTGACCCTCTGACAGTGCGGCGCTCCCTCAGTACTGACCCTCTGACAGTGCAGCACTCCCTCAGTACTGACCCTCTGACAATGCAGCACTCCCTCAGTACTGACCCTCTGACAGTGCGGCACTCCCTCAGTACTGACCCTCTGACAGTGCAGCACTCCCTCAGTACTGACCCTCTGACAGTGCAGCACTCCCTCAGTACTGACTCTCTGACAGTGCAGCACTCCCTCAGTACTGACCCTCTGACAGTGTGGCAGTCCCTCAGTACTGGCCCTCTGACAGTGCGGCACTCCCTCAGTACTGACCCTCTGACAGTGCGGCACTCCCTCAGAACTGACCCTCTGACAGTGCGGCACTCCCTCAGTACTGACCCTCTGACAGTGCAGCACTCCCTCAGTACTGATCCTCTGACAGTGCGGCACTCCCTCAGTACTGACCCTCTGACAGTGCGGCACTCCCTCAGTACTGACCCTCTGAGAGTGCAGCACTCCCTCAGTACTGACCCTCTGACAGTGCGGCACTCCCTCGGTACTGACCCTCTGACAGTGCAGCACTCCCTCAGTACTGACCCTCTGACAGTGCGGCACTCCCTCAGTACTGACCCTCTGACAGTGCAGCACTCCCTCAGTACTGACCCTCTGACAGAGCGGCACTCCCTCAGTACTGACCCTCTGACAGTGTGGCGCTCCCTCAGTACTGACCCTCTGACAGTGCAGCACTCCCTCAGTACTGACCCTCTGACAATGCAGCACTCCCTCAGTACTGACCCTCTGACAGTGCGGCACTCCCTCAGTACTGACCCTCTGACAGTGCAGCACTCCCTCAGTACTGACCCTCTGACAGTGCAGCACTCCCTCAGTACTGACCCTCTGACAGTGCGGCAGTCCCTCAGTACCGACCCTCTGACAGTGCAGCACTCTCTCAGTACTGACCCTCTGACAGTGCAACAATCCCTCAGTACTGACCCTCTGACAGTGCGGCACTCCCTCAGTACTGACCCTCTGACAGTGCAGCACTCCCTCAGTACTGACCCTCTGACAGTGCGGCACTCCCTCAGTACTGACCCTCTGACAGTGCAGCACTCCCTCAGTACTGACCCTCTGACAGTGCAGCACTCCCTCAGTACTGACCCTCTGACAGTGCGGCACTCCCTCAGTACTGACCCTCTGACAGTGCAGCACTCCCTCAGTACTGACCCTCTGACAGTGCGGCACTCCCTCAGTACTGACCCTCTGACAGTGCGGCACTCCCTCAGTACTGACCCTCTGACAGTGCAGCACTCCCTCAGTACTGACCCTCTGACAGTGCGGCACTCCCTCAGTACTGACCCTCTGACAGTGCGGCACTCCCTCAGTACTGACCCTCTGACAGTGCAGCACTCCCTCAGTACTGACCCTCTGACAGTGCGGCGCTCCCTCAGTACTGACCCTCTGACAGTGCAGCACTCCCTCAGTACTGACCCTCTGACAATGCAGCACTCCCTCAGTACTGACCCTCTGACAGTGCGGCACTCCCTCAGTACTGACCCTCTGACAGTGCAGCACTCCCTCAGTACTGACCCTCTGACAGTGCAGCACTCCCTCAGTACTGACCCTCTGACAGTGCGGCAGTCCCTCAGTACTGGCCCTCTGACAGTGCGGCACTCCCTCGGTACTGACCCTCTGACAGTGCAGCACTCCCTCAGTACTGACCCTCTGACAGTGCAGCACTCCCTCAGTACTGACCCTCTGACAGTGCAGCACTCCCTCAGTACTGACCCTCTGACAGTGCGGCACTCCCTCAGTACTGACCCTCTGACAGTGCAGCACTCCCTCAGTACTGACCCTCTGACAGTGCGGCACTCCCTCAGTACTGACCCTCTGACAGTGCAGCACTCCCTCAGTACTGACCCTCTGACAATGCAGCACTCCCTCAGTACTGACCCTCTGACAGTGCGGCACTCCCTCAGTACTGACCCTCTGACAGTACAGCACTCCCTCAGTACTGACCCTCTGACAGTGCAGCACTCCCTCAGTACTGACCCTCTGACAGTGCGGCAGTCCCTCAGTACTGGCCCTCTGACAGTGCGGCACTCCCTCAGTACTGACTCTCTGACAGTGCAGCACTCCCTCAGTACTGACCCTCTGACAGTGTGGCAGTCCCTCAGTACTGGCCCTCTGACAGTGCGGCACTCCCTCAGTACTGATCCTCTGACAGTGCGGCACTCCCTCAGTACTGACCCTCTGACAGTGCGGCACTCCCTCAGTACTGACCCTCTGAGAGTGCAGCACTCCCTCAGTACTGACCCTCTGACAGTGCGGCACTCCCTCGGTACTGACCCTCTGACAGTGCAGCACTCCCTCAGTACTGACCCTCTGACAGTGCAGCACTCCCTCAGTACTGACCCTCTGACAGTGCGGCACTCCCTCAGTACTGACCCTCTGACAGTGCAGCACTCCCCCAGTACTGACCCTCTGACAGTGCAGCACTCCCTCAGTACTGACCCTCTGACAGTGCAGCACTCCCTCAGTACTGACCCTCTGACAGTGCGGCACTCCCTCAGTACTGACCCTCTGACAGTGCAGCACTCCCTCAGTACTGACCCTCTGACAGTGCGGTACTCCCTCAGTACTGACCCTCTGACAGTGCAGCACTCCCTCAGTACTGACCCTCTGACAGTGCAGCACTCCCCCAGTACTAACCCTCTGACAGTGCAGCACCCTCTCAGTACTGACCCTCTGACAGTGCGGTACTCCCTCAGTACCGACCCTCTGACAGTGCGGCACTCCCTCAGTACTGACCCTCTGACAGTGCGGCACTCCCTCAGTACTGACCCTCTGACAGTGCGGCACTCCCTCAGTACTGACCCTCTGACAGTGCGGCACTCCCTCAGTACTGACCCTCTGACAGTGCAGCACTCCCTCAGTACTGACCCTCTGACAGTGCGGCACTCCCTCAGTACTGACCCTCTGACAGTGCGGCACTCCCTCAGTACTGACCCTCTGACAGTGCAGCACTCCCTCAGTACTGACCCTCTGACAGTGCGGCACTCCCTCAGTACTGACCCTCTGACAGTGCGGCACTCCCTCAGTACTGACCCTCTGACAGTGCGGCACTCCCTCAGTACTGACCCTCTGACAGTGCGGTACTCCCTCAGTACTGACCCTCTGACAGTGCAGCACTCCCTCAGTACTGACCCTCTGACAGTGCAGCACTCCCCCAGTACTAACCCTCTGACAGTGCAGCACCCTCTCAGTACCGACCCTCTGACAGTGCGGCACTCCCTCAGTACTGACCCTCTGACAGTGCGGCACTCCCTCAGTACTGACCCTCTGACAGTGCGGCACTCCCTCAGTACTGACCCTCTGACAGTGCGGTACTCCCTCAGTACTGACCCTCTGACAGTGCAGCACTCCCTCAGTACTGACCCTCTGACAGTGCAGCACTCCCCCAGTACTAACCCTCTGACAGTGCAGCACCCTCTCAGTACTGACCCTCTGACAGTGCGGTACTCCCTCAGTACCGACCCTCTGACAGTGCGGCACTCCCTCAGTACTGACCCTCTGACAGTGCGGCACTCCCTCAGTACTGACCCTCTGACAGTGCGGCACTCCCTCAGTACTGACCCTCTGACAGTGCGGCACTCCCTCAGTACTGACCCTCTGACAGTGCAGCACTCCCTCAGTACTGACCCTCTGACAGTGCGGCACTCCCTCAGTACTGACCCTCTGACAGTGCGGCACTCCCTCAGTACTGACCCTCTGACAGTGCAGCACTCCCTCAGTACTGATCCTCTGACAGTGCGGCACTCCCTCAGTACTGACCCTCTGACAGTGCGGCACTCCCTCAGTACTGACCCTCTGACAGTGCGGCACTCCCTCAGTACTGACCCTCTGACAGTGCAGCACTCCCCCAGTACTGACCCTCTGAGTGCACCTTGAGACACAGATGGTGAAACATCAATAATTTTCCATCTTTTCAGACTTTCTCATCAAATTATTATATTCCAGTCTGTGCTGTAACATTATAGAAAGCATTCAAAATGTTTGTGTGTGGAAACTGAAGGTGCGGTTTGAAAGCGAGTTTATGTGTTGATCAATGCGGAATGTGGGCGAGGTGAGCATTTATTGCCCATCTCTAATTGCCCCTGAGAATGTCCTGACAATCTTTGTGACCCATTGCAAGGTGAGTGAGGTAACTGAGTTGGGCTAGTTCGTGGAGTTGTTCTGTGTCAACAGCATTGGTGTGGGACTGGAGTTACATGTAAGCCCAGAGTGGCTGAGGATAGGTTCCTGATGTGGGTACACGTGGGCTGGAGCAGGTGTTGGCAGTATCGGGGCTGGCTTATAGATGGAACATCTGATTGGACTAAATTGTCTGTTTGACCTCACTGAAGAAATGTCTTGTAATATTTCTGCTCTCCTGCATTAACCTTGGCAAATGTTTTAGGGGAACACTCTTTATACTGAATAATAAGGCAAAGCCTCTTCAGAGGGAGACACAACAGGAGTTGCCCTTACCTGTGGGTCCTGGGGGACCAGGGGAACCTGGTAATCCTCTCTGACCGTCTCTCCCTGGAGCTCCTGAGAGCGATGATCCTGCATCTCCTTTGTCGCCTTTCTGACCTCGCTCACCAGCGAACCCTGGCAGGCCATTCTCACCCTGTAGGGAATGACCTAGAGGGTAAGTGAAAAGAGAAAGGATGAATTTGAGATCAGTAACACCAAACTGAAGGTCAAGAAACTGGTCAGAGAACATACCAACATGGAGCAAGAGGAGGCCATTCAGCCCCTCCACCCTGCTCCACCATTTAGTAAGATCAAGGTTGATCTGATACTAACCTCAAACCTGCATTCCGCCCACCCCGATAACCTTTTATCCCTTTGATTCCCACCATCCACCACGGCTTTCAAAATATTCACCGTCTCCACTTCCACCGTCTCTTCACAAACAGATTTCCAGAGACTCACCACATTCGGAGAGCAAAACTTTCACCTCGTCGCCATTTTAAATACGTGACCCCTTGTTCTAGATTCTCCCAAAGGGGAAACATCCTCTCCACATCCACCCCATCAAGACCCCTCAGGATTATATGTTTCAATCAAGTTGTCTCTTCCTCTTCCAAACTCCAGTGGATACGTCCAGCCTCTGCAGCCATACCTCACAAGATAACCCAACCGTTTCCTGGTATTAATCTGGTAAACCTTCTGTAAACTGCTTCCGACATATTTACATCCTTCCTTAAGTAGGGAGACCATTGCTGTACACGGTACTCCAGATCTGGTCTCGCTACTTCTTAGTATAACTGAAGCAAAACCTTCCCACTTTTGTGTCTAATTCCCCCCCACAATAAGCTATTACATTCTATTATATTATCTCAATACTGACTGTTGTATATCAGCTTTTTTTGATTCATGCACCTGGACACCCAGATCCCCTCCGCACCTCAGAGTTTAGCAATCGCCCACCATTCAGATAATTAACTTCTTGTGACTCACTCGGGAAGTGTTGTGGAAGACCCTGTCAATGGCTGATTGTCCAGAGAAATTCATCAACATCCTTTGAATCTTCACGAAAAGATGCCGGCGACATTCCTCACCGACGGAAATAAGGCGGAAGCTTTTGAGGTGAAGGTTTAGTTAAGCAGGGTTGTGACATCGACCCCACCCTTAAATCCACCTTCATCACCACCATCGTTCACCTTGTCGAGAGCAAGCTTCCCTGTGGAGTGGACATCGTCTACACAGGATGGACGGAGAACCTTTCACCCTCAACTGGTTTAAATCCAAGAAGAAAATGACAGTAACATTGCTCGTGGTGCTTCGGTAAGTGGATTACATCGCCATCCCTACTCGAACAGAATCTCCCAGCCAAACGTGACACTTTCGGGGAAGCATATCGAAGATTCGGTCTCAGCCTCAACTCAAGAAGACTCAAGTCCTTTGTCAGGGCAGCACCCAGTCGCTCCCTCCGTCAAGATCAATGGAGAACTCCCCCACCTGGGGAGGCACCTCTCATCTCAGGTTGACATTTCTGTGGAGATCCAATATTGTATCCAATCTGGGACTGCCTCCTTTGGATGCCCAAGTACGAGAATCTTCAACAACTGTGACATCCGTGCTGACACCTCATGTACAAGGCAGTCACCTTCCCAACTCTTCTATACGGCTCAGAGACATGGACGAGGTGCAGACGTCACCTCAGGGTCCTGGAGAGGTACCATCAACACTGCCTGAGCCGGATTCTCTGCACCCCCTTGGGGGACAGGCACACTAACATCAGCATCTTTGAAGGAGCCAAAAGCACCGGTATCGATGACACGGTCATCCGAAACCAACTGTGCTGGGCTGGCCATGTGCTCAGGATATCAAAGCTCCAACTGCCAAAGGAGGTCTTCTTTCCCAGCTCAAGGAGGTTTCCCAAACAAGAGGAGGACAAAGGAAGCGTTTCAAAGACACCCTGAAGGCTTAGTGCAAGAAATGCAACATAGACGTCAACACCTGGGAGACCCTTGATCAGAAGAGACCTACTTGGAGGAACCTCCTGATTCAAGGACACCCGATGGCAAGAGGAGGCCGGGAAAAGGAGCCTGAGGAAGGAACACCAGCAATCTAGAGTCCAAGGACTGATCCCACCTCCTGCCAAGTGTGTGGCTGAGGGTGTGGCTCTCGGACTGGGCTCATCAGCCATGCAAGAAGCCACAATAACAATGACCTGGAACACAGAGTTTTTCAGGTGGACAATCATACTCGTTAGCGAGTGGCCGCCGAAGAATAAAACGGCTACAGGTATAGGGCGCGATCCAATGGCCACGCTGCTGAAAGCCTGGAGACCGGGCTCCCGGGATATACCTGCCTGGCGAGATCCAACGTGACCGTGTGAGACATTGCGATGTAAATCCCGCACATTGTGGGCAAATCTGCATATTGGAGCGAGGCAGCTAGTCTCACTTTAATGTGCAGATTCCCAAACTACCGGAGGCGTTGGGATTCAACCTGTACAGCAAGTAACATAAGTAAAGTAAACTCGCCACAGCCCCAGATGACCATAGGCTGCTTTCCCCTTTGAGGGGGAGAGCTGACTGGTGGTGGTTTAATCTGAGGGTCACCGCACCTCAGGCGAGGTGCAAGGTTGAGAAGGCGGGGCCTTTGTGAATAACCTCAGCCGGTACGGGGATTGATGCTGCTGGCCTTGCTCTGCATCACGCACCGTCCAGCTGGCTGAGCCTCTCTCCAGTAAAGACCGACCCAAAATTCCTCTTCAATTCATCTATTTCTTGTTTTCCATGATCAATTCCAGATTCACTGTCAATCGGATCAATCCCCACTTTGTTAACTTGTTTCTTTTAAAAATATTGAGAAAAACTCAGACTATTTTTATATTTCTGGTTAACTTTTTCTCGCATTCCAATTGTTCCATCTTTATCAATCTTTGAGTCATCCTTTGCTGTTCCTCATATTTTGTCCAAATCTTCTGATTGACCACCTGTCTTTGCACAATGATATGCTTTATCTTTATGTTTGATATTATCTTTTTTTTTAAATTTAGAGTGCCCAATTCATTTTCCTCCAATTAAGGGGCAACTTAGCGTGGCCAATCCACCTACCCTGCACATCTTTGGGTTGTGGGGGCGAAACCCACGCAAACACGGGGAGAATGTGCAAACTCCACACGGACAGTGACCCAGAGCCGGGATCGAACCTGGGACCTCGGCGCCGTGAGGCAGCAGGGCTAACCCACTGCGCCACCGTGGATGGTGGGTTAATTCTTTGGACTCTTCCTTACTTGCTGGAATGTATCTGTTATGTGTATTCTGAAATATCCCCTTAATATTTACCACTGCATCTCTATTGACAACCCCTTAACCTCATTTGCCATTTCACTTTAGCCAGCTCAGCTGTCATGTCCTCATTATTTCCCTTATTGAAGTTTAAGAACAGTCTTGGACCCACTCCTCTCTCCCTCAAACTGACTGGAATATTTAATCATATCGTTGCTGTGGGCAGCACGGTAGCACAATGGTTAGCACTGTTGCTTCACAGCACCAGAGTCCCAGGTTCGATTCCCGGCTTGGGTCACTGCCTGTGCGGAGTCTGCACGTTCTCCCCGTGTCTGCGTGGGTTTCCTCCGGGTGCTCCGGTTTCCTCCCACAGTCCAAAGATGTGCAGGTTGGGTGGATTGGCCGTGATAAATTTCCCCTTAGTGTCCAAAAACATGTTAAGTGGGGGTTACCTGGTTGCGGGGTTACGGGGATAGGCTGGATATACATGGGCTTTGGTGGGGTGCTCTTTGTAAGGGCCATGCAGACTCAATGGGCTGAATGGCCTCCTCCTGACTGTAAATTCTATGATTCAGTGCGGAGTCTGCACGTTCTCCCCGTGTCTGCGTGGGTTTCCTCCGGGTGCTCCGGTTTCCGCCCACCAGTCCCGAAAGACGTGCTTGTTAGGTGAATTGGACATTCTGAATTCCCCCTCTGTGTACCCGAACAGGCGCCGGAATGTGGCGACTAGGGGCTTTTCACAGTAACGTCATTGCAGTGTTAATGTCAGCCTACTTGTGACAATAAAGATTATTATTATTATCTCCAGTCACCTTCACTATGAGGTCATTACTCCCATCTGGTTACACAATCACAGTTAAGGTAGAGCCTGCTCTCTGTGTGCCTCCAGATGATGCTGTTCCATTCAGCCCATCAAGCCTGGTTTATTGGATTGTGGCCCTCAGCTCCACATTCTGCCGCCTCCTTTGACTCCCCTGTTAGTCCAGGATCTATGTACTGCGCCTTCAGAATATTGAGTGACCCTGCCTCCACTGCTGTCTGGGGAACAGAGTTTCAAATACTCACGATCCCCTGGGAGAAATGATTCTCCTAATCTGCATTTTAATGGGAGCCCCCAGGGCAGGATTTACCGCGCAGCCTGCCACGTGTTTCGCAGCAGCGGGAATCGAACCATCGCTGGCCGGCAGCAAGACCTTCTGCTCCCGCCGTTGCCAACGGAGTTTCCCGTTGAATGAAGCCCTCACCGCCGGGAAACCCGGGGCGGGGAATGCAAGATCCTTCGCCGGAAAAGTCCAGCCCTCGTTTCAGATTCACACCCACGTCCCTGACGGCAGAGCACCCCGAATCTGAAGGGGCCTTTCAATTGAGTTGTACCCTCCCCCCCAAACCCACCACCTGTCTTGCCCAAGATCGAGGTTGTGAACCTTTTCTATTCACACCCTGATCCAACTGCTGACCACCTGCCTAAAATTGGAAGCTGAGCAGGAAAAGGGGCTTTGGTGGCCATGATGTTGTTGTGATAGGTGATGTCCCATCAATTGAACGCGAGACGAGTTGCTGAACAAAAGTATGGCTTTAATCTGCTCGATGTTAGCCCTGCGGTCGATTACAGTAGAAGGACGACCGCCGGGAGTACTGGGTATTTATACCCCGCCCTGGAGGCATGGTTAACTCAGCCTCTCGACCAATCGGGGAGTCGTCACATGACTGATCTCAACCAACCGGTCGAGAGGCACATGACCGACCAGGGCCAATGGTAAGCCGGTGTTCTGCACCAATGGCAGGCAGCTATGCTAATCATACCACCACAATAGGATAATAGGGGCACGGTCAGGCTTCCCATCAGACACCCTGCCTGCTTCACCATTGTGTCTGGGTCCAGGCGGGCAGGGTTCCGCAGGGAGCCCTGTCTATGTTTTTTCGGACTCCCTCAGCCTCAGAGCCCCCAGGGGCGGTGGGGGGGGGGGGGGGGGGGGGGGGCTGAGCCTAAAGTTCTGCCCAATGATCCCCCCCAGAAATCGGAAACCTTTATCACAACTCCTGAAAACCTCACCGTTGAATGAATCCTAATTAAGCCCATTGACTTGCTCCTCACTCTAGGCCCGGCGCCCTGCGTCAATCAGTATTCCACCACAGTAGCTTCAACATCCGCTTACCTGTAGGGCCGGGTACTCCAGCAAGTCCTGGGGGGCCTGAAGGGCGGAAGGAAAAGAGCAAGTTTTAAAATTCCATTGATCATTTCTCAATTGATTTTGATTTATTGTTGAATGTGATTACTAATTACCTGGGCTGCCTCGTTCGCCTAGCAACCCGGGAGGGCCTGGGTCACCTGGCTCTCCCTGTGTCCCGTAAATAACATTTCCGTGTAAATCAGTAATCTGGAACAGATAATTGCTGTTTAGTGATTGGTAACTCCTGTCAGTGCAGACGGAGGAGTCAGAGTCCAGTCAGAGCGAGGTAGTCCCTCGCTGGTATCGTCACAGATTGAACCCCACAGTGTGTGTATCAGATTCCCGGCCTGTTTGGCAGGCTTTCAGTCAGCTCGTGCAGGGCACATCAAGCTGCAGCATGAGCTAGGCAAGGGACGTTGGGTAAGCCAGGGAGGTGGGGTGGACAATCAGTAGGATGGGGGTGGAAATCAGAGAGGGGGCGGGGGACTGAACACCAGCCCATGCAGCAGAGCAGGGAGAGAGAGTTTGATTCTGGGGTCCTGGGGCGCGGGGGGGGGGTAGGGGAGGCCAAAGGCTGTTGGGGAGGGAGGACAATGAAAAGAATTGGAGGTGGGGCTTTTCCATGCCCAATGGAGAGGGGTCAGGGGGAAATGGGTAGGGTGTGTGTTAGGGGTGTGAGTTGGGGAGGGTGGGGTGACCTCTGATCAAAGGGGTTTCCCAGGCAATATCAAAGGGGTTTCCCAGGCAATATCAAAGGGGTTTCCCAGGCAATATCAAAGGGGTTTCCCAGGCAATATCAAAGGGGTTTCCCAGGCAGGATCAAAGGGGTTTCCCAGGCAATATCAAAGGGGTTTCCCAGGCAGGATCAAAGGGGTTTCCCAGGGTAGGATCAAAGGGGTTTCCCAGGCAATATCAAAGGGGTTTCCCAGGCAGGATCAAAGGGGTTTCCCAGGCAGGATCAAAGGGGTTTCCCAGGCACGATCAAAGGGGTTTCCCAGGCAATATCAAAGGGGTTTCTCAGGCAGGATCAAAGGGGTTTCCCAGGCAATATTAAAGGGATTTCCCAGGCAGGATCAAAGGGGTTTCCCAGGCAGGATCAAAGGGGTTTCCCAGGCAGGATCAAAGGGGTTTCCCAGGCAGGATCAAAGGGGTTTCCCAGGCAATATCAAAGGGGTTTCCCAGGCAGGATCAAAGGGGTTTCCCAGGCAATATCAAAGGGGTTTCCCAGGCAGGATCAAAGGGGTTTCCCAGGCAGGATCAAAGGGGTTTCCCAGGCAATATCAAAGGGGTTTCCCAGGCAATATCAAAGGGGTTTCCCAGGCAGGATCAAAGGGGTTTCCCAGGCAGGATCAAAGGGGTTTCCCAGGCAATATCAAAGGGGTTTCCCAGGCAGGATCAAAAGGGTTTCCCAGGCAGGATCAAAGAGGCTTCCCAGGCAATATCAAAGGGGTTTCCCAGGCAATATTAAAGGGGTTTCCCAGGCAGGATCAAAGGGGTTTCCCAGGCAATATCAAAGGGGTTTCCCAGGCAATATCAAAGGGGTTTCCCAGGCAGGTTCACTGGATTAACGTGTGGGTGGGAACATTCTTCCCTCCCGGACCAAATGTGCCCACCTGGGTTCAGCTGCTGGGTTTTCCCAGGTTCAAACCCCTCTTGCAGCCTCATTATCATATTTAAAGTGACAAGCCACCCCCTCGGAGGGGATTCGTATCAACAGCTGGCACCGGCTAAAGCAGGAAGTGGGTGGCCTGGAGGGGAGCATTTGTGTCGAGATTCGGGATTTGAACATTTTACCCCCCAATGCCCCGGGCCACCTGACCCA
This sequence comes from Scyliorhinus canicula, assembly GCF_902713615.1. Lineage (NCBI taxonomy): Eukaryota > Metazoa > Chordata > Chondrichthyes > Carcharhiniformes > Scyliorhinidae > Scyliorhinus > Scyliorhinus canicula. The sequence goes on from NC_052159.1 coordinate 158,683,677, forward strand.
AAACCACTCACAGTCCAATACCCTCAGTAAATACACAGTCCAACACCCTCAGTAAATACACAGTCCAATACCCTCAGTAAATACACAGTTTAATATCCTCAGTAAATACACAGTCTAATACCCTCAGTAAATACACAGTCTAATATCCTCAGTAAATACACAGTCCAATACCCTCAGTAAATACACAGTCCAATACCCTCAGTAAATACACAGTCTAATATCCTCAGTAAATACACAGTCTAATATCCTCAGTAAATACACAGTCTAATACCCTCAGTAAATACACAGTCTAATATCCTCAGTAAATACATAGTCCAATACCCTCAGTAAATACACAGTCCAATACCCTCAGTAAATACACAGTCTAATATCCTCAGTAAATACACAGTCTAATATCCTCAGTAAATACACAGTCTAATATCCTCAGTAAATACACAGTCTAATATCCTCAGTAAATACACAGTCTAATACCCTCAGTAAATACACAGTCTAATATCCTCAGTAAATACACAGTCTAATACCCTCAGTAAATATGCAGTCTAATACCCTCAGTAAATACAGTCTAATATCCTCAGTAAATACAGTCTAATACCCTCAGTAAATATGCAGTCTAATACCCTCAGTAAATACAGTCTAATATCCTCAGTAAATACACAGTCTAATACCCTCAGTAAATATGCAGTCTAATATCCTCAGTAAATACACAGTCTAATACCCTCAGTAAATATGCAGCCTAATATCCTCAGTAAATACACAGTCTAATATCCTCAGTAAATACACAGTCTAATACCCTCAGTAAATATGCAGCCTAATATCCTCAGTAAATACACAGTCCAATACCCTCAGTAAATACACAGTCTAATACCCTCAGTAAATATGCAGTCTAATATCCTCAGTAAATACACAGTCTAATACCCTCAGTAAATATGCAGTCTAATATCCTCAGTAAATACACAGTCTAATACCCTCAGTAAATACACAGTCCGATACTTTCAGTCAATACACAGTCCAATATCCTCAGTAAATACACAGTCCAATATCCTCAGTAAATACACAGTCCAATATCCTCAGTAAATACACAGTCCAGTCACACAGTAATTTTTCCAGATACTTACAACGCCTGGAGGACCATCAATCCCACGACTGCCTTTATCTCCCTTCAGATGAAAAACACATCCATTATTTTCAAATGAACACAAACCCAGACAAAGGAACAGAAGTTAATTTACAGACAATATACACAAAATGGATAAGTTTAGGGACTGGTTTGCTGAACTATCATCTCTCCATGGTCAATATTATAATCTCTCCTCTTCTTTCTGACTATCTCTCACCAGCAGGTTTCACAGGATGTAGGTATCTCTGGCTAGGCCAGCATTTATTGCCCATCCCTAATTGCCTCATGAGAAGATGGTGGGGAGCTGCCGCCTTGAACCCGCTGCAGTCCGTGTGGTGTAGGTACACCCACAGTGCTGTTAGGGAGGGAGTTCCAGGATTTAGGTCCAGCGACAGTGAAGGAACGGCGGTATAGTCCCAGCAAGTTGCTGTTAGGTTTTTCCATGTCCTTACGTCTTCAGAAACATAAGAGGATATGTCTAAATGTTTGTGATACCCAACTCCCAGTGCTTCCAGCAAATCTACACGAGCGTTATGGCCCAATGTTGGTGAGCCGCCATGGAGATTCTCTGCAATATTCGCCAACACTAACAGCACATTGTAAAATAACCAAGTATCGATCCCTCTCCCTTCCATCCTCTCGTCCCTCCATTCCTTCCTTCGCCTATCTCTCCCTCCATTCCTTCTCACCCTACCTCCCAACACCCCCTCCATTCCCTCACTCCCTCCATCCAACCAAAGAAATGATAAGACTCCTTACCTTCTGGCCCGCCTGTCCCGAATACCCTGGTTCTCCTGGGTGACCTGATTGGCCCTTTAAAATAAACCAAATTACAATAACATTCTCACTTTTCAGCCGACAGCAGACGCTTAATAAAGTTCAGGAACTTCTTTAAAATAGTCTTTCTCAGCCGATATTAAGTACCATCTGTACATTGTGAGGCAGAGTCAGGTTTCACTAATCTCTGATTGAGTGACAGCCCAGAAGCCAATGTTTGAGAATTTAAACAACTGATCGTGTGTCTGAAATGCAGAGGACGATCCCCCAGCAGAAACAGATGGAAACTGTTGCGGCTTGAGTCTGCTCCAGCATTCCGCTGAGTCACGATCAATCTCCCACCTCAGCTACCCCTTCCCAACCTACCCCCAGATCCCTAATTCCCTGGAACATCTATCAATCTCTGTCCTAAATATATTCACTGACTCTCTGAGGTAGACAATTCCCAACATTCCCATTCTCCAGTAAGCAGCCTGTCTAAATCTCTTGTGAACTTTAGTTTCTGGCAGGTTTGTCAGTCAGAATGTCACTTGCAGGTGAAGTTTGCCAGGATTGCGCATGCCTTGGAGTGTGTGTATTGGGCCTTCTGTTGATGTACATTGGATACCTCGGCCGGGATTCTCCCCTACCCAGCGGGGCAGGGGGTCCCAGCGTGATGGAGTGGTGTGAACCACTCCGGCGTCGGGCTGCCCCAAATCGGGGCACCGATCTCCGCACCTATCGGGGCCAAGCCCTCACATTGAGGGGCTAGGCCCGCACCGGAGTGGTCCCCGCTCCGCCGGCTGGCGTGAACGGCCTTTGGCGACACACCAGCCGGGGCCGAAAGGACTTCACCATGGTGAAGACCATGGCGAAGGCGGAAGAAAAAGAGTGCACCCACGGCACAGGCCTGTCCACCGATTGGTGGGCCCCGTTCACGGGCCAGGCCTCCATGGGGGCACCCCTTGGGGTCAGATCGCCCCGCGCCGCCCCCCCCCCCCCCTCCCAAGGACCCCGGCTCCCGCCCGCGCCGCCAATCCCGCTGGTCAAAGAGGCTTATCAGCAGCGGGACTTCGGCCCATCGCGGGCCAGAGAATCACCGCGGGGGCACGGCACGATTCCCGCCCCCGCCGAATCTCGGGTGGCGGAGAATTTGGGACACGGTGGAGGCGGGATTGACGCCGGCCCCGGGCGATTCTCCGACCTGGCGGGGGGCTCGGAGAATCCCGCCCCTCATCCTTAAAAAGCGTACAATAGTGGTCAGCTAGTTTAGAATACAAAACTGCCGGGCCCAGGTGTGTTGGGAGAGGGATTCTCATTCCTGGTCCCTGAATCGAGCATCCCCCTCTGTTGGTAATGGCGGCCATGTTAATCTCTCACCTCAACTGTGAAATTGTCCATTTTGGCAGAAGAATAAAGAAGCTTATTATCCGAATGGTGAGAGGCTGCAGAGCTCTGGGGCGCGATTCTCCGCTCCCCACGCCGGGTGGGAGAATCGCGGGAGGGCCGGGTGAATCACGACACGCCGCCCTGGCACCCCCCCGCGGTTCTCCCACACCCCCCCCCCGGCTCGGAGAATCGCGGCTCGCTGTTTTTCACGGCGATTCTCCGGCCCGGATGGGCCGAACGTCCTGACGTTCCCGACCTGTTCACGCCGGCGACAACCACACCTGGTGGTTCACCCCGTTCACCCCTCTGTGGGGCGGAGAGGGGATCGAGCACCACGGCCGTGCTCAGGAGGGGACTGGCCCGCGATCGGTGCCCACCGATCATCGGGCCGGCGTCGCCAAGAGACGCACTCTTTCCCCTCCGCCGCCCCGCAAGATCAACCCGCCACGTCTTGCGGAGTAGTGGAGGGGAAGACGGCAACCTCACATGCGCGGGTTGGAGTTGGCCAACCTGCGCATGCACGGCTGACGTCACTTAGGCGCCGCCGTCGCGTCATTCTTGGCGCGTCGCTTTGAGGCAAGCGTCAAGGCCCGGCGGCCGAGTTTCTCACAACACCGCTCCTAGCCCCCTGGGGGGGGTGAATAGGGTGCGAGGAGCGGCCTCCAACGCCGTCGTGAAACTCGGCCGAGTTCACGACGGCTTTCCCGATGCCGCGCGGGAGCGGAGAATCGCGCCCTCGAGATGCAGAGGGATCGGGGTGTCCGAGTGCATGAGTCACAAAAGGCTGGTGTAAAGGCACAGGAAGTAATGAGGAAAGCTAATGAATGTTATTATTTATTGTGAGGGAATTGAATATAAAAGTAGGGAGGTTTTGCTTCAGTTATACAGGACATTGGTGAGACCACGGGCGAAATTCTCCGACCCCACGCAGGGTCGGAGAATTGGCGGGAAGCGGCGTTATTTCCGCTCCCGCAGGTTTTCGAATTCTCCCGCCGGTAAAAAACCGGCGTTGTGCAAATCCCGCCGGCAGCCTGTGAAAACAGCTGGCGCCGGCGGGATTTCATTTTTTTTTGCACTGACCTTAAATCTCCGGCCCGGATGGGCCGAAGTCCCGCCGACGTGGCCACGGGTCACGTCGGCGAAAATCACAGTTGATTAAAACGGCGTCAACCATTGATGATGGTTGACGCCGTTCAGTGTCGGGGGAGTGGGTTGCGGCATCGGGGGGGGGGGGGGGTTGGGTTGCGGCATCGGGGGGGGGTGGGTTGCGGCATCGGGGGGGGTGGGTTGCGGCATCGGGGGGGGGTGGGTTGCGGCATCGGGGGGGGGTGGGTTGCGGCATCGGGGGGGGTGGGGTTGCGGCATCGGGGGGGGTGGGTTGCGGCATCGGGGGGGGGGGTGGGTTGCGGCATCGGGGGGGGTGGGTTGCAGCATCGGGGGGGAGTGGGTTGCGGCATCGGGGGAGTGGGTTGCGGCATCGGGGGAGTGGGTTGCGGCATCGGGGGAGTGGGTTGCGGCATCGGGGGAGTGGGTTGCGGCATCGGGGGGGTTTGGGGGCAGCGGCGGGCAGAGAGGGGGGGCGACGGATGCCCGGGGCCAACGCACCGTCGCCCCCCCCCTCTGTACGCCGCTGCCCCCTACCCCAACCACCCCCCCCCCCCACCACCCCTACCTCCCTCCAACGCCCCTACCCCCCTCCCCACCACCCCTACCCCCCTCCAACGCCGCCCCCCATCTCTCGCAACGCCGCAACCCCCCCCCCTTAACGCCGGGTCCCCCCCCTCAACGCCGTGTCCCCCCCCCCCTCAACGCCGGTACCCCACACCCCGTCCCCCTCCCTCTGAAGGCCGGTACCCACACCCCCCCCTCTCTCCTCCTCCTCCCCCCTTCCTTCCTCCGTCCCCCCCCTTCCTTCCTCCGTCCCCCCCCCTTCCTTCCTCCCCCCTTCCTTCCTCCGTTAGTGGGGGGAGGGGTGCGGCGTTAGTGGGGGGTGGGGGGGGATGCGGCGTTGGAGGGGGGTAGGGGTGGTGAAGGGGGTAGGGGTGGTGAGGGGAGGGGGTTGGGGTAGGGGGCAGCGGCGTACAGAGGGGGGGGCGACAGTGCGTTGGCCCCGGGCATCCGTCGCCCCCCCTCTCTGCCCGCCGCTGCCCCCAAACCCCCCCCCCCCAAATGCCGGAACACCCCCCCCCCCAAATGCCGGAACACCCCCCCCCCAAATGTCGGAACACCCCCCCCCCCAAATGCCGGGTCTCACACCCCCCCCCCCAAATGCCGGGTCTCACACCCCCCCCCCCCAAAAGCCGGGTCTCACACCCCCCCCCCCAAATGCCGGGTCTCACCCCCCCCCCCCCAAATGCCGGGTCTCACACCCCCCCCCCCAAATGCCGGGTCTCACACCCCCCCCCCCAAATGCCGGGTCTCACCCCCCCCCCCCCAAATGCCGGGTCTCACCCCCCCCCCCCAAATGCCGGGTCTCACACCCCCCCCCCCAAATGCCGGGTCTCACACCCCCCCCCCCCAAATGCCGGGTCTCACACCCCCCCCCCCAAATGCCGGGTCTCACACCCCCCCCCCCCAAATGCCGGGTCTCACACCCCCCCCAATGCCGGGTCTCACACCCCCCCCAATGCCGGGTCTCACACCCCCCCCAAATGCCGGGTCTGTCTCTCTCCTCCTCCTCCTCCTCCAAAAAACGCTGGGTCTCACCACTTCCGCAGCTGGTGAAACTGACGCGTATTGCGTCAGTCAGCTGCTGGCCCTTCCGGGACCGGAGATTGCCAGCTTAAAAGAAGGCCCGGACGCCAGAGTCATGCGCACCGATTTTTTTCGCAGGCAACCCGCGTTACGAAGGCCTACGGAGAATCCAGCCCCACATCTGGAGTATTGTGTATAGAATTGGTCTCCTTATTTAAGAAGAGATGTAAATGCATTGGAAGCGATTCTGAGAAGGTTTACCAGAATGATACCTGGAATGGGCGGGTTGTCTATGAGGACAGGTTCGAGAGGCAGCTTGATTGAAACTTTAAAGATCCTGAGGGTTATTGACAGAGTGGATGTGGCGAGGATATTTCCAACTGACGGAGAATCTAGAACTAGGGGGTTACTCATTTAAAACAGAGATGAGGCAAAATTGTTTCTTCTGAGGGTCATGAATCTCTGGAACTTTCTTCCAGAAAATAAGGTGGAAGCAGAGGCTTTGAATATTTTTAAGGCCTAAGTGGATAGATTCTTGGTAAGCAAGGGGGTGATAGATTATTGGGGTTGGCAGGATGCAGATTTGAGGTTGGTAACAGTCAAGCTCTTATTGATGGTGGAGCAGGATCGAGGGGCTGAATGGCCTCCTCCTGCTTCTTGTCTTTATCTTGATATGTTACATCCAGCTGCTGGGAAGGTCAACACAAACATCTCCCTTGAAACATGGATTTAAAAGGCTCAACCAACAAGCTTTGCGTGCAGAGTGGATGGTTCCAGTTAGAGTGAACACTTTCTGGATGTTCTAGTCAGGGACTGCTGGCTGATGAGAGGCTAGGTTGAGGATTTAATACAAACTGAACTTACATCACGTCCTGGGAGTCCAGGATCTCCATCTTTCCCAGGTTTCCCCTGTCAAATGAGATAGAAAATGACCATTAACGATAATTAATGACAATTACCTATAATTCTTATCTACTAATTACTATTAACTATAATGAAATGAAATGAAAATGAAAATCGCTTATTGTCACGAGTCGGCTTCAATGAAGTTACTGTGAAAAGCCCCTAGTCGCCACATTCCGGCGCCTGTCCGGGGAGGCTGGTACGGGAACTGACTATAACTACTGACTGTTGATGATGAGTAATGACCATTAATGATAATTAATAACAATGAACTATATTTAATGACTACTAAATGCTATTACCGATAGTTAATGAGTATAAATGCGTATTAACGATAATAGAACAGTACAGCACAGAACAGGCCCTTCGGCCCTCGATGTTGTGCCGAACAATGATCACCCTACTTAAACCCACGTAACCCGTATACCCGTAACCCAACAATCCCCCCCTTAGCCTTACACTACGGGCAATTTAGCATGGCCAATCCACCTAACCCGCACATCTTTGGACTGTGGGAAGAAACCGGAGCACCCGGAGGAAACCCACGCACACACGGGGAGGACGTGCAGACTCCGCACAGACAGTGACCCAGCCGGGAATCGAACCTGGGACCCTGGAGCTGTGAAGCATTTATGCTAACCACCATGCTACCGTGAGGCCCCAAATGTTCTGATAATGTTCTGAATCAAAAATAAACTAGGTGCCAAAGCTAATGGAGCAAATACTTTTTGTCCACCAATTTTCAAAGGTTTAGAAGCATTTTAACAAAGGGGAAGTTTGTGGATTGGGAGGAGTTTCGAGCTCATGTAGGAGTTTCCATCTATTGTGACCAAATTCCTGAGCTTGACAATTACCCTTAACTTTCCTGAGAGCCGTTTCTCTCTAATTCAGTGCGGCTCAGAGTTCTCACGCCACACATCACAGATTGATCAAAAACCAGTTGGATTGAAGCAAACACCCCTGCTGGACTGTGGGAGGAAACCGGAGCGCCCGGAGGAAACCCACGCAGACATGGGGAGAAAATGCCAACTCCACACAGTCGCCCGAGACCAGAATTGAACCCGGGTCCCTGAAGCTGTGAGGCAGCAGTGCTAATCACTGTCCCACTGTGTTGCCCCGGCCCCTGGAGCTGTGAGGCAGCAGTGCTAATCACTGTCCCACCGTGCCGCCCCGGGTCCTTGGCGCAGTGAGGCAGTAGTGCTAACCACTGTCCCACCGTTCTTGGCCTACGCCTCAATTGAGTCCCACACCAATTGAGTTTGACCTCTGATAGGGCCCAGCAAGACTCTCTGTTGTATCAAATTCAAGGCAGCAGCTTACCACCACCTTCTCCAGGGAACTAGGAATGGACAATAAATGTCAGCCGTGCCACCCCGAGATTAAAGTGCAAAAACCCTTCCTCATACTCACACGTTTACCCGGCTCGCCCAATTCTCCTTTCTCGCCTTTCATCCCGACACTGGAGTGTCCCTGTGGAAATGGGAGGAGTCACTTGAAATCGGTAACATTTCTGAAACTGGACAAGAAAGGTTCAAAACCCCCTCGCCTTTTGGAAGTTTCATTTTGCAAACCACTTTTGTTTCAAAGGAATGTTATTCAGCCGTGTGTGTTACTGCTGGACCGGATTCACACCCCAAAACTAAAAACAACAGCATGGGGCGGGATTCTCTGATCCTGAGGCTAAGTGTTGACGCCGTCGGAAACGGCGTCGCGTTTCTCAACGGCGTCAACACGGCCTCAGGATCAGCAATTCTGGCCCCGACAGGGGGCTAGCACGGCACTGGAGCGGTTCACGCCGCTCCAGCTGCTGATCATGTCATGAACTGGACGCCGCGGGATCCGCGCATGCGCGGCGTCTCCATTCAACGTGCCGGCGCCGACACAACATGGCGCAGGGCTACAGGGGCCGGAGCGGAAGAAAGGAGGCCCCCAGCCCGTGAGGCCGGCCCGCCGATCGGTGGGCCCCGATCGGGGGTCAGGCCACATCAGAGGCCCCCACCCCCCAGGGTCAGATCCCCCCCACAGGTCCCCCCCCCCCCGACCTTTCCACGCCGCGTTCCCGCCGGCAGAGAACAGGTGTGGACGGCGCCGGTGAGATTCGTTTTTTTTACAACGGCCGCTCGGCCCATCCCGGGCCGGAGAATCACGGGGGGGGGGGGGGGGGGGCGCAGAGCAGCCCCTGACTGACGCTGCGCCAACCACGCCAGTGCCAATGCGCCGCGTGCCGGCGTCGGGGCGGCTCGGCGCGATATACGGCGGTCACGGGGATTCTCCGGCCCAGCCCCTGGCTGAGAGAATCCCGCTCGTGTTGCGCAAATTTAATTCTCACCCAGAAACGCAGACCGGGCTGACGGGTTTATAATCCTTTTGTTTTTGAGACGAGACGCTATTTCTAGAATCAAGAATTTTAAACACCAAACACGCAACCTGCAACTGGATTAACCCACACTCATTCTTTCATATTGGAAAATTACAGAGCAAATTCCAAGATCCCAAACAGTTGATGAAGTGGCACCGACTCAGAAAATTAAACTCTGTTTCTCTCTCTCCACAGATGCTGCCCAACCTGCTGAGTTCATCCAGCATTTTCTGATTTTATATTAGAGCAACCACGGTGCCACGTCAGCATGTTTACATGGACAAATACTCACAGGGCTTCCCGGGAACCCTCGCAATCCGGATTCCCCTTGATCTCCCTTCAGACCCTGAAAAGAAATCAGTCAGAAGTTGGTTTTCAGTATTTGCGCTGAATATTTCAATAACATCTTTAACATCGCGAAATGTCCCAGAGTGCTTCTCGGAGTTTAGCAAACAGAATCTGACGCTGAATCATATAAGGATATATTAGGGTAAGTAACCAAACACTTCACCAATGAAATAGGTTTTAAGGAGTGTCTTTGAAGGAAATGAAATGAAAATCGCTTATTGTCACAAGTCGGCTTCAAATTAAGTTACTGTGAAAAGCCCCTAGTCGCCACATTCCGGCGCCTGTTCGGGGAGGCTGGTACGGGAATTGAACCGTGCTGCTGGCCTGCCTTGGTCTGCTTTCAAAGCCAGCGAGGAGGATAGAGAGGAGGATAGAGAGGAGGATAGAGAGGAAGATAGAGAGGAGGATAGAGAGGAGGATAGAGAGGAGGAATGTGAGGAGGGTAGAGAGGAGGATAGAGAGGAGGAATGTGAGGTGGATAGAGAGGAGGATAGAGAGGAGGATAGAGAGGAGGATAGAGAGGAGGATAGAGAGGAGGATAGAGAGGAGGATAGAGAGGAGGAATGTGAGGAGGATAGAGAGGAGGATAGAGAGGAGGATAGAGAGGAGGATAGAGAGGAGGATAGAGAGGAGGAATGTGAGGAGGGTAGAGAGGAGGATAGAGAGGAGGAATGTGAGGAGGGTAGAGAGGAGGATAGAGAGGAGGATAGAGAGGAGGATAGAGAGGAGGATAGAGAGGAGGATAGAGAGGAGGATAGAGAGGAGGATAGAGAGGAGGAATGTGAGGAGGGTAGAGAGGAGGATAGAGAGGAGGAATGTGAGGAGGGTAGAGAGGAGGATAGAGAGGAGGAATGTGAGGAGGATAGAGAGGTGGATAGAGAGGAGGATAGAGAGGAGGATAGAGAGGAGGAATGTGAGGTGGATAGAGAGGAGGATAGAGAGGAGGATAGAGAGGAGGATAGAGAGGAGGAATGTGAGGTGGATAGAGAGGAGGATAGAGAGGAGGAATGTGAGGAGGATAGAGAGGAGGATAGAGAGGTGGATAGAGAGGTGGATAGAGAGGAGGATAGAGAGGAGGGTAGAGAGGAGGATAGAGAGGAGGAATGTGAGGAGGATAGAGAGGAGGGTAGAGAGGAGGATAGAGAGGAGGAATGTGAGGAGGATAGAGAGGAGGGTAGAGAGGAGGATAGAGAGGAGGAATGTGAGGAGGATAGAGAGGAGGAATGTGAGGAGGATAGAGAGGAGGAATGTGAGGAGGATAGAGAGGTGGATAGAGAGGTGGATAGAGAGGAGGGTAGAGAGGAGGATAGAGAGGAGGATAGAGAGGAGGATAGAGAGGAAGATAGAGAGGAGGAACGTGAGGAGGGTAGAGAGGAGGATAGAGAGGAGGGTAGAGAGGAGGATAGAGAGGAGGATAGAGAGGAAGATAGAGAGGAGGATAGAGAGGAGGATAGAGAGGAGGATAGAGAGGAGGATAGAGAGGAGGATAGAGAGGAGGATAGAGAGGAGGATAGAGAGGAGGAATGTGAGGTGGATAGAGAGGAGGATAGAGAGGAGGATAGAGAGGAGGAATGTGAGGAGGATAGAGAGGAGGATAGAGAGGAGGAATGTGAGGTGGATAGAGAGGAGGAATGTGAGGAGGATAGAGAGGAGGATAGAGAGGAGGGATAGAGAGGAGGATAGAGAGGAGGATAGAGAGGAGGATAGAGAGGAGGAATGTGAGGAGGATAGAGAGGAGGATAGAGAGGAGGGTAGAGAGGAGGATAGAGAGGAGGATAGAGAGGAGGATAGAGAGGAGATAGAGAGGAGATAGAGAGGAGGATAGAGAGGAGGATAGAGGGGATGAGAGAGGGGATAGAGAGGAGGATAGATAGGAGGATTGGGAGGATAGAGAGGAGGATAGAGAGGAGGAATGTGAGGAGGATAGCGAGGAGGATAGAGAAGAGGATAGAGAGGAGGATAGAGAGGAGGATAGAGAGGAGGAATGTGAGGAGGATAGAGAGGAGGATAGAGAGGAGGAACGTGAGGAGGGTAGAGAGGAGGATAGAGAGGAGGATAGAGAGGATAGAGAGGAGGAATGTGAGGAGGGTAGAGAGGAGGATAGAGAGGAGGATAGAGAGGAGGATAGAGAGGAGGATAGAGAGGAGGATAGAGAGGAAGATAGAGAGGAGGAACGTGAGGAGGGTAGAGAGGAGGATAGAGAGGAGGGTAGAGAGGAGGATAGAGAGGAGGATAGAGAGGAAGATAGAGAGGAGGAATGTGAGGAGGATAGAGAGGAGGATAGAGAGGAGGATAGAGAGGAAGATAGAGAGGAGGATAGAGAGGAGGAGAGGAGGGGGATAGAGAGGAGGATAGGAGGAGGATAGAGAGGAGGATAGAGAGGAGGATAGAGAGGAGGAATGTGAGGTGGATAGAGAGGAGGATAGAGAGGAGGATAGAGAGGAGGAATGTGAGGAGGATAGAGAGGAGGATAGAGAGGAGGAATGTGAGGAGGATAGAGAGGAGGAATGTGAGGTGGATAGAGAGGAGGATAGAGAGGAGGATAGAGAGGAGGAATGTGAGGAGGATAGAGAGGAGGATAGAGAGGAGGATAGAGAGGAGGAATGTGAGGAGGATAGAGAGGAGGATAGAGAAGAGGATAGAGAGGAGGATAGAGAGGAGGATAGAGAGGAGGATAGAGAGGAGGATAGAGAGGAGGATAGAGAGGAGGAACGTGAGGAGGGTAGAGAGGAGGATAGAGAGGAGGGTAGAGAGGAGGATAGAGAGGAGGATAGAGAGGAAGATAGAGAGGAGGAACGTGAGGAGGGTAGAGAGGAGGATAGAGAGGAGGGTAGAGAGGAGGATAGAGAGGAGGATAGAGAGGAGGATAGAGAGGAAGATAGAGAGGAGGAATGTGAGGAGGATAGAGAGGAGGATAGAGAGGAGGATAGAGAGGAGGATAGAGAGGAGGATAGAGAGGAGGAATGTGAGGTGAAGAGGGAATTCCAGCTTAGGATTCAGGCAGATGAAGACACGGCTGCCAATGATGGAGTGATTAACATCTGGGAATGTTCAAGGGGCGGAAATTGGAGAAGCGTAAAGATCTCAGAGGGTTGTGGGGCTGGAGGAGATTTCAGAGGTGGAAGGAGGATATGGGTGGGTGGTTGAAGCCAGGTAGTAATTTGAAAATGAGGATGAGAGTTTTAAATGGAAGCCGTTTCTGGCCTGAGGTTTCAGTGAGCAAGAGGTCCATCTTTGGAACCTGCACCTACTGCAGGCGATGGTAGAGATTTGTTCAGTGCAGAGCATTCATTGTAAACATTTTGTGCTTCGAACGAACTTTCCCCCTTTGGCAATTCCCAGTTATTATTGTGTTGTTATAATGGGCTTATTTACTGTACAAAGCACCATACATTCATCAGGGATTTGGGGGGATGGTGGCGTAGTGGTATTATTACTGGACGAGTAATCCTTAGACCCAGAATAATAATGCTCTGGGTTCCTGAGTTCGAAACCCACCAGGGCAGATGGTGAAATCTGAATTCTATACAAAAACTGGAATTAAAAGTCTAATGATGACCATGAAACCGTTGTCCATTGTCATTAAAAACCCATCTGGTTCACTAATGTCTTTTAGGGAGGGAAATCTGCCGTCCTTACCCGGTCTGGCCTACATGTGACTCCAGACCCACAGCAATGTGGTCGACTCTTAACTACCCTCTGAAATGGGCAACAAATGCCCAGCCAACAGCAACCATATCCCATGAACTAATTAAAAAAAACACCTAGTGGCTTCCTTTATGAAGGCTAGGCACAGGAGGACAGTAATATATATCAGGTATGAAGCTTGAAGACGTCAGGGCTGTGTGTGTGCGCTCTGCTCAAAGCAAAAGTGGAACTAAGACTGGATCACATGACACATTTCCCTTCTGGTGGTGTTATTTTGCTGTTCCATAAAGATATATTGCATCAGGTACCAGATAAACTCTGATGTGTATTTAACTATCCTGCAAAATGACCCATAAAGAGATGTGTTTAAATCAACAAACCTTCTCTCCGATCAGGATTTTTGTCGTTCCTCCTGTCAGCTCTGCACCAGGTGGACCTGGGGGTCCTTGGATTCCTGACTCACCCTTTGAAAATACAGACAGAATGTTTGTCAGAACAGTTAACATTGTCCACAAGCAGCTTGACTCCCAAAACGATAGTCCAAACGATAGTCAAAATGTCCCAGCTGTACCCACTTTCTCCCTCCTCTCCATCCTTTAGATCCTGATGTAGTTCAATGAGATTGACAGATTTTTAAACAGTGAGGGAATCAAGGGCGGACTCGAAACGTTGGCTCTTTTCTCTCCCTACAGATGCTGCCAGACCGGCTGAGGTTTTCCAGCATTTTCTCTTTGTTTTCAGATTCCAGCACCTGCAGTAATTTGCCTTTATTCGGGAATCATGGGTTATGGGGATGAGGTGGGAAAGTGGAGTTGAGGATTATATCAGATCAGTCATGATCTCACTGAATGGCGGAGCAGATTCGGGCCTAATGGCCCAACTCAGCTCCTACGTCTTAGGGTTTTATAGCGCCCCTTTCACCTCCCCCCCCCCCCCCCCCCCCCCCCCCCCCCCCCCCCCATCCCCAACCCTCTCTGATCCTTATCCCTCCACCTCCCTCCCTCTCATATCTCCCTCCCCTCTGGCAGGAAGTTCGACAGGAAGCGCTGGCAGATTTTTAATCATATGTCGGTGGACGTTGAATAATTTGTGTCTTATTGGGTGAATCATCTTGTTTGTGAAAGGGAATTGAAATTTATTGGTGGGATCTCCTCACCTTCTCACCCTTTGGTCCATAGAACTGCACCCCCATGTTTCCCTGTAACGGAAGGAAGAAACAGTCAACTGAGGCTGGACCACAACAGGCTTCAAGAATATCAATAATATTAATATCAGTAATACCATTGGTATCAATATGAATAATCAATAACATGCTGAGACAGAATTCGATACAGAACGCCTTCGACTAACTCACAAAGTGAACCTCAGGTAACGTCTAGTTGAACTTTAGGACGAAGGTGTTGGTTTATGAGATCGGAGTCTTTGCACTTTGCTGTGATCAGTGGATAATTAGCAAGCGAACTAGTTCAGCAGCTTTGATCCTTCTGTTTGTGGCAGGTTCTGGCCGTCACACGGAAGGACAAAAGTCAGGAGTGTAGTCGTCCTCATTTGGTGATTGTCCCTTTAAGAGCACACATCAAAGTGTGGGTCACCGGAACATCTCTGCCTAGGAGCCTCTCCCACCGTGGGGGCGATTCCACACTCTGAGTCCCGATTGGCCACTCAGGCCATGTGACCTTTACTCTGCTGTGTTGCCCTGAAAGGAACAATCACCACACCTTTCAAAGACAAAGCTCCGGTGTATGGCAGCAGTCATCGAGCAGAGCGTTGTTGGCTCAGGCGTGATGGAACATGTTTGTACACTGGAGGATTTTCTGTGTGGTGAGGAAGACTCGCCCAGGAAAGCAGCAGGCCCTCCAAAGCCTGGATTCTTGCAAGAGTCACACGAAGGCCCTCAACATTGACTACCGCACCTGGGAATCACGAGGGGTGAAGGAGGAAAATGGCAGCATCACCTGGGGGCTGTGTGCGCCACCACAATGATCAGCAGTTACAGTGACTTGGCAACAGGTGGCAACACCGGAAACAACCTGATAACCACCTCACCTGTGGCAGAAGTTGCCTCTTATTGATTTGCCTCTTCAGCTTTGAGCAAAACTGCACCAAGTGAAACACATCATCCCCAAGAGAATTGTTGTAATTCTATCATCTCACACAGATGGAGGGAAAGCAACAGTAATAACAATAATATTAATGTAATAGCAATAATACCAATCCTGGCTCTGAATAGAATCCTTTACCTTTGGTCCTGGAGTGCCAGGGATACCTGGAGGACCCTACAACAACAAAATGAAACAGACTGTTAACAAAAACAGCTTGCATTTACATAACCCCTTGAATGTAAAACATCCCAAGGTGCTGCACAGGAGGGTAGCGAAGCAATGGTCACACAAATCATACCAGGACATATAAGGGTCAAGTGACCAAAAGCTGGGTCAAATGGGAATGTTTTGTGGGGCATCTTAAAGGAGAGAATTAGAAACAGAGAAATATAGAAATTAGAAACAGCAGGAGGCCATTCGACCTTTCCAGCCTACTCTGCCATTCAATATGATCATGGCTGATTGTCTATCTGAATGACACACTCCCATCTTCTCCCAATACCCCAGGACACCTTTAGTGGATAGAAATCTATCTATCTTTTGTTGGTATAATTTTCAGAGATGAGACACAGCGGCTCCTGTATCCACTTCAATTTTAATTTAGTTCCCATTTAGTTTTGTATAAACTCAAAATCGCCTTGTATCAATAATACACTGAGTTTGATCTCTCGAGACATCGTGTCTTCCTGGGAATTTTCACTGTCTTTGCTGATTCCATAGTCTGGGTTTTGATGTGACCTTGTGTTTACCGATCTTCAAGGTTTGAGGATTCTGTCTGGCCCAGCATGCCTCTGTATGTGACCTGTCTCGCCACAATTGCGACATTTGTTTTCTCAACACTAACATTGCTGTGTAGAATGCCCTATCTGGTTACACCTATGATATACTTGCATGTTGAGATATCTTCTGGCGCTGTATCCTCCCCATGTGTGAAGCCCCAGTTTCAGTACGTAATCTCGTTTTGACACAGCACACCCCCTCATTTTATTTCTTTACTAGGAGGTTATCTCAGCGGTTTTGAACCCAGGGATTTGTTTGAATTGACCATCGATGTGCAGGCAGGAAAAAGTTCTCTTTTTCAAGAAAGAATATATTCAATGTTTTAGCATTGTGACTCCTTATCTCTGTCCGAAATGGTTTACCCTGAATCCTCAGACTGTGACCCCTGGTTCTGGACACACCCATCATTGGTAACATCTTCCCTGCATCTACCCTGTCTGGTCCTGTTAGAATTTTATACGTCTCTATGAGATCCTCCATTATTCTTCTGAACTCCAGCGAGAACAATCCCAACCTAGTCAATCTCTCCTCATGTGACAGTCCCACCATACCTGGAATCAGTCTGGTAAACCTTCGCTGCACTCCCTCGAGAGCAAGAACATCCTTCCTCAGAGAAGGGGACCAACCTGCACACAATACTCCAGGTGTGGCCTCACCAAGGCCCTATACAATTACAGAAATACATCCCTGCTTCTATACTCGAAACCTCTTGCAATGAAGGCCAACATACCATTAGCCTTCTTTACCGCCTGCTGTACCTGCATGCTTAACTTCAGCGAATGGTGCACAAGGATACCCAGGTCCTGCTGCACACTCCCCTCTCTCAATTTACAACCATTCAGTAGTAATCTGCCTGTTTTTGCTTCCAAAGTGAATTACCTCACTTTCCAAATTATACTGCATCAGCCATTGGTTTGCCCACTCGCCCAACCTGTCCAGAACTTGCTGTGGGATCCCTGTATCTTCGTCACAGTTCACCCTCCCACCCAACTTGGTGATGTGATCTCTCCCTCTCTCTCCCCCCCCCTCTCTCCCTATGCCAGAACCAATTCTCCCCTTCCTGATTTTAACCAAAACACATTTTACACAGGAAATAAGAATAAAGAAACTTACTGAAGGTCCAGGATATCCTCTTGGGCCGATGGGTCCTTTCATTCCAGGATTCCCTGATACACCCTGTTTAAAATAAATGAAATGCCTTAGGACTGAGAGAGTAAGAGGAGACAGTCAGACATTGGTTTGTAGAATGGATGTTTCCAGAAATCCTCAGAGATCAAAGCTCACCTGTATTCCTGGTGATCCTGGGAAACCTCGCTCCCCCTTCGATATTGAAGACCCAATGACATCTCCTGGGTCTCCCTGTTTAAAAACAAATTCATCAGAGTATCAATTTAGGTGCAGTGGGACATGAATCTAAATGATGTCGAGCTCTTGGAGAAGGAGTGGAGGAGGCTGACCGGGTTTCAGAGGCTTCAATTACCGCAGAGAGACTGGGGTTATTCTCTTTGGACATTTCATCGAGGTGCTCAAAACCATGGAGGGCTTTGATCGACGGGAAGGCCGATGGCTGGAGATTGAAGCCAATGGGCCAAAGAACCAGAGGGGGAGATGAGGAGAATTGTTTTGTTTTTTACAGTGAGTGGTTGTGTTCCGGAGGCGATGGGGGCAGATTCAATAATAACTTTCAAAAGAGAATTTTTACAAATACTTCAAGCGGAAACATTTTGCAGGGGCTACAGGAAACAAGGATTGGGAATGGGCCCAAATGGATAGAGCTTCCAAAGAGCCAGCACAGTATGAGGGGACGAATGGCCTCCTGCGGTGGTGGAAGCCTCATTGACTTCCTGTCAATCGTGTAAATGACAGGATTGTATTGTTTGGACAGGAGTCAGACCCTCTGTTACACACAACTGAGCTGGGTTTTCACAGAGACTGACTCTGGAGGAACTGGAAACAAATTCAGGTCAAAGAGTGCAGAGAATGTGGCATGAGATTGTGGAACTCACGGCCACTGGGAGTGAGGGGAATATAGATACTTTCAAGCGTATTAAGGTGCAGGAAGCCGAGCGCAAAGGTGAATGACGAGTTATTGATGGTCACAACTAGTCTGCCCACGACAGCAAATATATTTCCAGAGTAAAGTCCCATTGGGACAGAAACATGCCGGGTCCTTGTTGGGCCGGCCTTTACATTCTGTTCTTAGAGCCCATCTGGGTGGGCTAGTCCCAAAGAGAGACCAACAGGCACCCCCATGGGCCTCGTGGGGTTATTACAAAGAGGGAGAAAGGAATAGAAAGACTGATAGAAAGATTGGCCGAGGTGTAATAGTGTGAGAGGAGCCTGACATGGAGCATAAACATCAGCATGGACCAGATGGGCAGAATGGCCTGTTTCTGTGCTGAATGCTGTATAATTCTTTGTTACATAACTACTGAGAATAAATGTTAAATGATAGGTATTGTGGGAGATGCTATCAGATGTGAAAGATTGACAACTGCACATGTTTATCAAGCCTTACAACACCAGGTTAAAGTCCAACAGGTTTGTTTCAAATCACTAGCTTTCGGAGCACTGCTCCTTCCTCGGGCGAATCCTCCGGTGACTCGTAGTTCAACTGAGGAAGGAGCAGTGCTCCGAAAGCTAGTGATTTGAAACAAACCTGTTGGACTTTAACCTGGTGTTGTAAGACTTCTTACTGTGCTCACCCCAGTCCAACGCCGGCATCTCCACATCAGATTTATGAAATAATAGTAAGCAATAAATATAATTTTATTGGATGAGCACATCGGGAAATATGGAGAAAAGATAGGTAAGGATATCCGACTGAGTGGTGGGGCAGAATGGCCTCATCCTGTCCCTCTGATTGTCTGAAGATGAGTTCCCTGTGGGAAACATGGATGTGAGAATGAGGAAGACAATGGGAATATGGATTATTCCAGACTGGTTCTTCACACTTTCTTGAATTTTTGAACAAAAAATGAAAAGTCAGTTTGCCTTTTTACCTTTATCCCAGGAATGCCGGATTGTCCCTGGAAAACAACATTACAACATTGTGAAAATAACGTCCAGAAACTCCACACTCACACCTGACCAGAAATCTCAAATTCCAAAGTCACGTTGAATTGACAGATACTTACTGGAGATCCTTGTAAACCTGGCAATCCGGGAGGTCCCAGAGGTCCAAGTTCACCCTGAAACAGAACATCCCACGCTCATGAACCTCTGTCCATCATAACAGCTCCGACCAATCAGAGACTGACCACCTCTCCCACAAAATTATATTAATTCAAGGGTTAAAACGAAATGGAGAGTGGGATCAGACTGGGTGGGATATTAAAGGGAGTGAGGGGGAGAGTGGGATTAGACTGGGTGGGATATTAAAGGGAGTGAGGGGAGAATGGGATTAGACTGGATGGGATATTAAAGGGTGGGGGGAGTGAGGGGGGAGGGGGATTAGACTGGGTGGGATATTAACGGGTGCTGGGGAGTGAGGGGGAGAGTGGGATTAGACTGGGAGGGATATTAAAGGGTGTGGGGAGTGAGGAGGAGAGTGGGATTAGACTGGGTGGGATATTAAAGGGTGTGGGGAGTGAGGGGGAGAGTGGGATCAGACTGGGTGGGATATTAACGGGTGCGGGGAGTGAGGGGGAGAGTGGGATTAGACTGGGAGGGATATTAAAGGGTGTGGGGAGTGAGGAGGAGAGTGGGATTAGACTGGGTGGGATATTACTGGGTGTGGGGAGTGATGGGGAGTGGGATTAGACTGGGTGGGATATTAAAGGGTGTGGGGTGTGGGGAGAGTGGGATTAGACTGGGTGGGATATTAAAGGGTGCGGGGAGTGAGGGGGAGAGTGGGATTAGACTGGGTGGGATATTAAAGGGTGCGGGGAGTGAGGGGGAGAGTGGGATTAGACTGGGTGGGATATTAAAGGGTGCGGGGAGTGAGGGGGAGAGTGGGATTAGACTGGGTGGGATATTAAAGGGTGTGGGGAGTGAGGGGGAGAGTGGGATTAGACTGGGTGGGATATTAAAGGGTGTGGGGAGTGAGGGGAGAGAGTGGGATTAGACTGGGTGGGATATTAAAGGGTGCGGGGAGTGAGGGGGAGAGTGGGATTAGACTGGGTGGGATATTAAAGGGTGTGGGGAGTGAGGGGAGAGTGGGATTAGACAGGGATGGGATATTAAAGGGTGCGGTGAGTGAGGGGGAGAGTGGGATTAGACTGGGTGGGATATTAAAGGGTGTGGGGAGTGAGGGGGAGAGTGGGATTAGACTGGGTGGGATATTAAAGGGTGTGGGGAGGAGTGGGATTAGACTGGGTGGGATATTAAAGGGTGTGGGGAGTGAGGGGGAGAGAGTGGGATTAGACTGGGTGAGATATTAAAGGGTGTGGGGAGTGAGGGAGAGAGTGGGATTAGACTGGGTGGGATATTAAAGGGTGTGGGATGAGGGTGGAAAGATACACTTTCACAGACTTCATTAATGAACACTAGCAATATTTATTAATAAGAATTGTACAGCAGCTGTAACCCGCTCCCAAAACGTCTCTGTCTAGGAGCCTCTCTCACCTTGGGGTGATTACACAGTCTGAATCCAGATTGGTCACTCTGGCCAGGTGACCCTCACTCTGCTGTGTTGCCCTTAAAGGGATAATTACGACATATAGGAAGATTAGGGTTGGATTGGGTGGGATATTAGTCCTGGAACTCCCTCCCTAACAGCACTGTGGGTGTACCTACACCTCAGGGACTGCAGCGGTTCAAGAAGGCAGCTCACCACCACCTTGTCAAGGGCAATTAGGGATGGGCAACAAATGCTGACCTAGCCAGCAAAATCCTCATTCCTTGAAAGAGTAAAAGACCATGGAGGAGGGAGTGACTGAGAGGGTGGAGAGACACACTTGCTTGGGGTAGATGGGCTGAATGGTCTTGTTATGTGCTAGAAACCAATCCCAGTATCGAGGCTTACCTTTGTACCGTTACAACCTGGGATTCCTGCTGTACCTGGTGGGCCATCTTGTCCAGGCAACCCCTGTGAATGAGGAAATCTGTCAGAGGGCTTCTGATTTGAACAGTTCAGTGTTTTAACTGTGAATAGTGAGGGATTGTACTTACTGGTAATCCGGGGGTCCCTGGGAATCCGGGTGAACCAGCGGGACCCTGTGTCATGAAGATTAATAATTAAACAGCTGATTAACAAAGTGTTTCAGACACAGAGAACAATGTGTTATTTTCCTTTTATAATTTCATTTGATCCGATATCTAATGTTCCTCTTTTATTGTCCAAAAATGTTGCAACTAATCATTTTGAGCATTTCCCCTACATTTTGTCAGATTGCTAGACACCCTGGAGAGAGCTGTTATAATTTATAGACACTGGTTCCGCTGGAGCATTGTGTACAATTCCGACATCCTCACTTTAGGAGGGATGTGAAGTCCTTGGGGAGGGTGTGGAGGGAGATTAATTGGACGAGGAACTGGGATGAGGGTCTTCAGTGAATGTGGAGAGACTGGAGAAGGTAGGATGGGTCTCCTTAGAACAGAGCAGATAAAGGGGGGGGGGGGGGGGGGATTTAATGAAGACATTTAAAATTCTAAAGGTTTTTGAGAGAGTTAATAAGGACAAAGTGGCAGGGGGGAGGGTAACCAGAGGAGACATCGATGGAAGAGAACGGGGGAAAGAACTAGCGGCGACATGAAGGAACGTTCCATTGAGCAGCGAGTTGCTGTGATTGGGAAGGTTCTGCTGAAAGGGCGGTGGAACAGATTCAATAATAACTTTCAAAACGGAATGGGAGAAATAGTTGAAGAAGAAAAACATTTCAGGGTTTTGGGGCTAATTGGATAGGTCTTTCAAAGAACCAGCACAGGAATGGTGGGCCAAATGGCCTCCTTCTCTTCTGTATCAACCAATGATTCAATGACTTGGTGTCTACCAAAGTCACAGCTGGAGATTGGGTCGGGAATTTTATCCCTGTTATATCTAAGCGCACAGTAGCTGCAGGGAGAGGAGGTGATGTCGATCCTAGAGAGGCACTGCCTCAGATCGGTAAACCTGTCGTTAAAATCACACAATGATAAAGGCAATGGACTCCTGTGTGAGGCTCGCTTCCAGCTGTCCGCATTCCACACCCAACCCCAGCACCTCACACCCCAACATCTGCCAAGCAGATACAGGGAGGGAGTAACAATAGATTTCTCACCCTGCCCTAACTATGGTCAGAACACCATTGATGCTTTGTGCGTCTGTGCGTCTGAATGTATGTCTACGTGCTTGTGTGATGTCTGAGTTTGCACATGAAGTGTATGTACATGTGTGTATGTGAGGGTGTATGTAGATGTGTGCATGTGAGGGTGTACATGTGTGTGCTAACGTGAGCTTTTGGTGTTTCTGTATAAACACTGTTGCGCGATGACTCATTGTCTGGACCAAAATTGTTTTGCCTGTTTTCTCTCTCTAGATCCTGCCCTGGGTTTCCTGTTTTTGTTTCTATTTTTGCTTCAGATTTACAACATCTGCAATGTTTGACGTTGTCTTCAGGTGTGGCCGCAGATGGTTCCATCATTTCCTCTTCCCAAACTTCCATCCAATATGAGGTGGAACGGCTGAAGCCTGGAATCATTATCAAGACTTGACGTGGATTGTCAACAATACGTACCCGGATTCCTTTTTTTCCTGTTAAACCTGGATCCCCAAAGTCACCCTGAAATATAAAGGGAGTGTTTTGTTACAAAATGCAGCCTGACAGTGTCCAGAAACAAACCTCTGCAAATTTCTCACTCCAATTACCTTTGGTCCCCCAGAGCCAGTAGGTCCCTCAACGCCGGGAAATCCTGGCATTCCTATGGGTCCGGCAAAACCAGGTAAACCGATTGCACCCTGAAAATCAATAAATACATTCATTAAATAATAATCACTATTGAAGAGTTCAAAGAGAAATCTGAGAGTACATTCTACAAGTCTGCCCTCTGTGAGTGGTATTGCACTGTAATTACATACTCTGCCCAGGAGAGGTGCTGATGTGTAACGTGACAAGTTTACATAGCTAGCTTCCATTATAAATGTTGAATAGGAATTTATACTGGCAATTGTGTAAAAATAAGGACATGATTAATTACTTTACAGCGTTGATTGAATTAATTCGGGTTCAGTTATTCTCAGATCAGGTGTTAGTTAATGAACATAGAACAAGAACATAGAACATACAGTGCAGAAGGAGGCCATTCAGCCCATTGAGTCTGCACCGACCCACTTAAGCCCTCACACCCACCCTATCCCCGTAACCCAATAACCCCTCCTAACCTTTTTGGACATTATGGACAATTTATCATGTCCGATCCACCTAACCTGCACGTCTTTGGACTCCAATAATTCCAAAGCAATTAACCGCATTGTAAATTACAAAACTGAGACGAGAAACACAGCAATCCAAAGAATTAGTGAATTTATTGCAGAATCAGAAAAAAATGAAAATAACCCACAGATATACCACAACGCCTTGTGGCGCAGTGGGTCGTGCCGGGTCGGAGAATCGCCGGGAGGGAGGGGGGGACGCAATTCTCCACAGACAGAGTGTGACAGACAGAGTGTGACGGGCAGAGTGTGACGGGCAGAGTATGACAGACAGAGTGTGACGGGCAGAGTGTGACGGGCAGAGTGTGACGGACAGAGTGTGACGGGCAGAGTGTGACAGACAGAGTGTGACGGACAGAGTGTGACAGAGTGTGACGGACAGAGTGTGACAGACAGAGTGTGACGGGCAGAGTGTGACAGACAGAGTGTGACGGGCAGAGTGTGACAGACAGAGTGTGACGGGCAGAGTGTGACGGGCAGAGTGTGACGGGCAGAGTGTGACGGGCAGAGTGTGACAGACAGAGTGTGACGGGCAGAGTGTGACGGGCAGAGTGTGACGGGCAGAGTGTGACGGACAGAGTGTGACGGGCAGAGTGTGAGGGGCAGAGTGTGACGGACAGAGTGTGACGGGCAGAGTGTGACGGGCAGAGTGTGACGGGCAGAGTGTGACGGGCAGAGTGTGACGGGCAGAGTGTGACGGACAGAGTGTGACGGGCAGAGTGTGACAGACAGAGTGTGACGGGCAGAGTGTGACGGACAGAGTGTGACGGGCAGAGTGTGACGGGCAGAGTGTGACAGACAGAGTGTGACGGACAGAGTGTGACAGACAGAGTGTGACAGAGTGTGACGGGCAGAGTGTGACGGGCAGTGTGTGACGGGCAGAGTGTGACGGGCAGAGTGTGACGGACAGAGTGTGACGGGCAGAGTGTGACAGACAGAGTGTGACGGGCAGAGTGTGACGGACAGAGTGTGACGGGCAGAGTGTGACGGGCAGAGTGTGACGGGCAGAGTGTGACAGACAGAGTGTGACAGGCAGATTGTGACAGACAGAGTGTGACGGGCAGAGTGTGACGGACAGAGTGTGACGGGCAGAGTGTGACAGAGTGTGACGGACAGAGTGTGACGGACAGAGTGTGACGGACAGAGTGTGACAGACAGAGTGTGACAGACAGAGTGTGACAGACAGAGTGTGACGGGCAGAGTGTGACAGACAGAGTGTGACAGACAGAGTGTGACAGGCAGAGTGTGATGGGCAGAGTGTAACGGACAGAGTGTGACGGTCAGAGTGTGACAGACAGAGTGTGACGGGCAGAGTGTAACGGACAGCGTGTGACGGGCAGAGTGTGACAGGCAGAGTGTGACGGGCAGAGTGTGACAGACAGAGTGTGACGGACAGAGTGTGACGGGCAGAGTGTGACGGACAGAGTGTGATGGGCAGAGTGTGACAGACAGAGTGTGACGGGCAGAGTGTGACAGAGTGTGACAGAGTGTGACAGACAGAGTGTGACAGACAGAGTGTGACGGGCAGAGAGTGACAGAGTGTGACAGACAGAGTGTGACGGACAGAGTGTGACAGAGTGTGACGGGCAGAGTGTGACGGGCAGAGTGTGACCGGCAGAGTGTGACGACAGAGTGTGACGGACAGAGTGTGACGGGCAGAGTGTGATGGGCAGAGTGTGACAGACAGAGTGTGACGGGCAGAGTGTGACAGACAGAGTGTGACGGGCAGAGTGTGACGGACAGAGTGTGACAGACAGAGTGTGACAGACAGAGTGTGACGGGCAGAGTGTGACGGACAGAGTGTGACGGACAGAGTGTGACGGACAGAGTGTGACAGACAGAGTGTGACAGGCAGAGTGTGACGGGCAGAGTGTGACGGACAGAGTGTGACAGAGTGTGACAGACAGAGTGTGACGGACAGAGTGTGACGGACAGAGTGTGACGGACAGTGTGTGACAGACAGAGTGTGACGGACAGAGTGTGACGGACAGTGTGTGACAGACAGAGTGTGACAGACAGAGTGTGACGGGCAGAGTGTGACAGACAGAGTGTGACGGACAGAGTGTGACAGAGTGTGACAGAGTGTGACAGACAGAGTGTGACAGACAGAGTGTGACGGACAGAGTGTGACAGACAGAGTGTGACGGGCAGAGTGTGACGGGCAGAGTGTGACAGACAGAGTGTGACGGACAGAGTGTGACAGAGTGTGACAGAGTGTGACAGACAGAGTGTGACGGGCAGAGTGTGTCGGACAGAGTGTGACAGACAGAGTGTGACAGGCAGAGTGTGACAGGCAGAAATGTTGAATAGGAATTTATACTGGCAATTGTGTAAAAATAACGACATGATTAATTACTTTACAGCGTTGATTGAATTAATTCGGGTTCAGTTATTCTCAGATCCGGTGTTAGTTAATGAACATAGAACAAGAACATAGAACATACAGTGCAGAAGGAGGCCATTCAGCCCATCGAGTCTGCACCGACCCACTTAAGCCCTCACACCCACCCTGTCCCCGTAACCCAATAACCCCTCCTAACCTTTTTGGACATTATGGACAATTTATCATGTCCGATCCACCTAACCTGCACGTCTTTGGACTCCAATAATTCCAAAGCAATTAACCGCATTGTAAATTACAAAACTGAGACGAGAAACACAGCAATCCAAAGAATTAGTGAATTTATTGCAGAATCAGAAAAAAATGAAAATAACCCAAGGATATACCACAACGTCTTGTGGCGCAGTGGGTCGTGCCGGGTCGGAGAATCGCCGGGAGGGAGGGGGGGACGCAATTCTCCACAGACAGAGTGTGACAGACAGAGTGTGACGGGCAGAGTGTGACGGGCAGAGTGTGACGGGCAGAGTGTGACAGACAGAGTGTGACGGACAGAGTGTGACAGACAGAGTGTGACGGACAGAGTGTGACAGACAGAGTGTGACGGGCAGAGTGTGACAGACAGAGTGTGACGGGCAGAGTGTGACAGACAGAGTGTGACGGGCAGAGTGTGACGGGCAGAGTGTGACGGGCAGAGTGTGACGGGCAGAGTGTGACAGACAGAGTGTGACGGGCAGAGTGTGACGGGCAGAGTGTGACGGGCAGAGTGTGACGGACAGAGTGTGACGGGCAGAGTGTGAGGGGCAGAGTGTGACGGACAGAGTGTGACGGGCAGAGTGTGACGGGCAGAGTGTGACAGACAGAGTGTGACGGGCAGAGTGTGACGGGCAGAGTGTGACGGACAGAGTGTGACGGGCAGAGTGTGACAGACAGAGTGTGACGGGCAGAGTGTGACGGACAGAGTGTGACGGGCAGAGTGTGACGGGCAGAGTGTGACAGACAGAGTGTGACGGACAGAGTGTGACAGACAGAGTGTGACAGATTGTGACGGGCAGAGTGTGACGGGCAGTGTGTGACGGGCAGAGTGTGACGGGCAGAGTGTGACGGACAGAGTGTGACGGGCAGAGTGTGACAGACAGAGTGTGACGGGCAGAGTGTGACGGACAGAGTGTGACGGGCAGAGTGTGACGGGCAGAGTGTGACGGGCAGAGTGTGACAGACAGAGTGTGACAGGCAGAGTGTGACAGACAGAGTGTGACGGGCAGAGTGTGACGGACAGAGTGTGACGGGCAGAGTGTGACAGAGTGTGACGGACAGAGTGTGACGGACAGAGTGTGACGGACAGAGTGTGACAGACAGAGTGTGACAGACAGAGTGTGACGGGCAGAGTGTGACAGACAGAGTGTGACAGACAGAGTGTGACAGGCAGAGTGTGATGGGCAGAGTGTAACGGACAGAGTGTGACGGTCAGAGTGTGACAGACAGAGTGTGACGGGCAGAGTGTAACGGACAGCGTGTGACGGGCAGAGTGTGACAGGCAGAGTGTGACGGGCAGAGTGTGACAGACAGAGTGTGACGGGCAGAGTGTGACGGGGCAGAGTGTGACGGACAGAGTGTGATGGCAGAGTGTGACAGACAGAGTGTGACGGCAGAGTGTGACAGAGTGTGACAGAGTGTGACAGACAGAGTGTGACAGACAGAGTGTGACGGGCAGAGTGTGACGGGCAGAGTGTGACAGACAGAGTGTGACGGACAGAGTGTGACAGAGTGTGACGGGCAGAGTGTGACGGGCAGAGTGTGACCGGCAGAGTGTGACGACAGAGTGTGACGGACAGAGTGTGACGGGCAGAGTGTGAGACA
>NC_052159.1:158711821-158854187 GCF_902713615.1 Scyliorhinus canicula
AAGCGGAAAAAGTACAGCAGCATTCCCTGTGAATGAAACCCTGAGAAGGTGTGAATCATAACACAAACACCTTTCTTCCTGATTCAGTTTGGACCAAACCCATCCCATTGAAACTCAACATCCCCAGTAACATGTTTTAATAATATTGATTGTCACAAGTAGGCTGACATTAACACTACAATGAAGCTGTGAAAATCCCCTAGTCGCCACATTCCGGCGCCTGTTCAGGTACACAGTGACTTCATTGCAATGTTAATGTAAATACTTGTGACAATAATAAAGATTGTAATTATTATAAACCACCTTTAACATGAAAAAATGTCCCAGGACAAAGCTGATAAAGTTAGGCAGCAAGTTAGGGGCAGCAGGGTAGCATGGTGGTTAGCATAAATGCTTCACAGCTCCAGGGTCCCAGGTTCGATTCCCGGCTGGGTCACTGTCTGTGTGGAGTCTGCACGTCCTCCCCCTGTGCATGGGTTTCCTCCGGGTGCTCTGGTTTCCTCCCACAGTCCAAAGATGTGCGGGTTAGGTGGATTGGCCATGCTAATTGCCCGTAGTGTCCTAATAAATGTAAGGTTAAGGGGGGGGTTGTTGGGTTATGGGTATAGGGTGGATATGTGGGTTTGAGTAGGTGATCATGGCTCGGCACAACTTTGAGGGCCGAAGGGCCTGTTTTGTGCTGTACTGTTCTATGTTCTATGTTCTAAGTCACATAAGAAGCTGTCGGGCTGGGGAGATATGATTGAGGACTTGGCAGAAAGCTCAAAAAGTGGCCGTGTCGTTAACGGGAAGAGGACGGCTGTCGACTCCAGAATGATATCAATGGTTTGGTTGAGTGGGGGAGAAGTGGCCAATGGAATTCAGTCTGGAAAAGTGTGGGGCACAAAAAGCAAAGGAATACTCAATAAACAGGAGATATTGAGGTGGGTTAAGAAAGACCTTGGACTGCAGTCCAGGTTCTCGAGGATGGCAGGTGGTGAAGAAAGAACATGGAGTGTTTCTCTTTATTTGGTGAGGGATTGAATACAAAATCAGGGATGTAACGCTGGAAGTGTATGAAGCACTGGTTAGGTCGCAGCTGGGGTTCTGTGGACAGTTCTGGTCACCACATGGCAGGAAGGACAGAGTTGATCTGCAGAGAGATTTACAAGAATGTTGCCCGGGCTGGAAAGCTGCAGCTATGAGGAAAGACTGAGGCTGGCATTGTTTTCCTTGGAACAGAGGAGGCTAAGGGGTGACCTAATTGAGATGTACAAAATCGGGGTGCCCAGATAGGGTAGACAGGAACGACTTGGGGCGCGAATTAATGGAAACATTTCTGAGTGCCATTTTGGATGGATTTGGGGGGGGGGGATGTTTCCCGTCGGCTTTATCGATGTGAGATCCGAACCGGCATTGACCCAAAGGGAAGGAGTCCCGTGGCACACGCTGGGTTTTTCCCGCTGCTCATAATGCTGACAAACACCCCACCTGCCTAAATCCCATCCGGGTAGATCAGAGACCTCAGCAGGGAAGGCCCGGCCGAGGCTGCACTTAGACCCATTTCATCAATGATGTCCCAGTCTCTCAAGCCCCCAACGCAACCCCTGAACCCCCTCCCAACACACTATAAGGGAGTCTCCGGGCCTTCCTGCACCCCCCCCCCCCCCCCCACAGGCTACCCCCCAGGCCCGATTCCCACCGCACACAAAATGCCAGCTTGCCACCTTGTCAGTGCCCCTGCCAGCTGGCTGTGCCACCCAGGCACCTTGGAGGTGCCATCTGGCCATGCTGTCTAGGCACCCTGGCAGTGCCAACCTGGCAGGGGTGTCTGGGTGTCAGAGGGACAGCCAGGGTGCCACCCTGCCCTGTTCCTCACCACCCAGAGTTCTCCAATGTCACCCCTACCCCGGTGCTGTTATTCCTGGGAGCAGTGCTAAACGGCACCATGGCGGGCTTTAGTTCCCGGGCTCTGGAATGATCTGGGATGAGTCTAATGTCTCATTTAAATATGTGTATCTGGATATCGCCCTAGCGCGATGCTCCGAGCCGCCCGATCATCAACAATCTCACGAGAGGCCTCTCGTGAGTTCCAACAACCTGGTCGAGCCACAGAGACGGCCGCACGAGGCCGTTCCATCGCGCCCTTGTTTCCCCCAAGCTGACGGTTCAGTTACCGGGGAATCGATTTAAGGTGATTGATAGAAGGATGAGAGGGAACATGAGGAAAACCTTTTCCCTGAGAGGCTAGCGGGGGCTGGAATTCACTGCGTCAGTTAGTGTTTGAGGCTGAAAGGTTTGGCTCAGTTGAATCCTGAAACCCACAAGGCCGCGGACCGGCTGCTGCAAAACAGGATTGGAATCAGCGGCTAGTTTCCTTTTTGGCCGGCGCGGACCCAATGGGCCGAATGGCCTCGTCCTGCCCCATAACCTTTCCATGGCTCTGGGTGACCAAAAGCTTGGTCACAGAGGGAGAGTCTTCAAGGAGAAGAGAGGGTGGTCGGGGATCAGTGAGATTGCAACAAGACAGCAGGTCAACATCAAGACAATTAATGAGAAATCAGAACAAAATCTTCAAACTGCTAGGGAATTGTCTGCAACAGGGTTATGTGCAGCGAGTGGGGTTAGACTGGGTGGAACAACAGACTCAATGGGCCGAATGACCATTTTCTCTGCTTGAGCACTCAGCCATTTGTCAATCCCAGACACTGTGACACTGTGAATTGTACTGAGTTGACTGGGGTGAAGGGGATTGCAGGGACAATGGATGTGGGGGGGGGGGGTGTGGAGACAGAGGATGTTGGGGGTGGCGTGGGCTGCAGAGTAGAGGGAAACGTGCAAGCTGGGACTCCCCCGCCCGGCTCCAACACGTGTAGTGACCACTTTGAGCACCAATAAACTGATCCTTGGTGACTAATTGGTTAGCTGTTTCTGAGAGCCAGCAGAGATCCGATGGGCTGAGTGGACTCCTCCTGCAATTCCTGTTTTGTTCCAAAACACTTCACAGCCGATGAGATACTTTTGAAGGGCACAGCAAGCTCACACCTACTGTAAACTTGACTGGGATCATCTGTCTTTTGGCAATGTGGGATTTGTCATAGAATTTACAGTGCAGAAGGAGGCCATTCGGCCCATCGAGTCTGCACCGGCCCTTGGAAGGAGCAGCCTACCCAAGCCCACACCTCCACCGTATCCCCGCAACCCAGTAACTCCACCTCACCTTTTTGGACACTAAGGGCAATTTATCACGGCCAATCCATCTAACCTGCACATCTTTGGACGGTGGGAGGAAACCGGAGCACCCGGAGATCATGCAGACACGGGGAGAAAGTGTAGGCACTGGGAGAACGTGGCCATTATCTTTCGCCACCTGTGTGTGAGTGTAAACTCCCAGGCAAGCAACCACTCGGAAGCAATGAATGCTCAAAACTCAAATATTTATTATATTGATTATATTCCACCTCCTACTCCCCAAGGGGTCTCCCACACCTGGCCCACACTTGGGCCGTGGTATTTATGTGTCAGAGGCCCCTGGTTTAAGGGGGGTAGCTCTACCCCCCATCCAGGTAGATCATATTCAGGTGAGGACCTAGGACATCCTGTGGCCTCCTGTCGGGTTATAACAGGATGTATTTTAGTTTCTACACTAGAGGGCAGCCAATGCATGAACAGTTTTAGAATTCAAGCCCTTTCACACAAAGAATCGTATTCCAATAGAACTGAGGAACTGGGTCTGGTGTGAGGTCCATCACAGACGTTTACTGCCCAGAGCTTCAGCTCTTCACAGTAATATAAACTAATACACATTGGGAAAAAACATGTTCTCACTCGGTGCTTGTTAATTATTCTCGTTTAATTATCTCCATTTAATCATAAACTCCATCCCGCCACTCCCAATCAATAGGATGCTGAATAATGTGAGACTTGACAGCTCCCAATCAGACCTCAGGGTGAAGATTGACATAAATTAGCTTGAATTTCAAGTGAACATGACAACCAATTTGTACCCTGCACGTTGCCACCGTCAGCGAGGAGATTACTGACCAGATCAGTGATGTTGGTGAAGGATTAATATTGACCCAGAACACTGGCCAGAGGGCCTCTGATCTTCCTTCAGAGGGTCAGTACTGAGGGAGTGCCGCACTGTCAGAGGGTCAGTACTGAGGGAGTGCCGCACTGTCAGAGGGTCAGTACTGAGGGAGTGCTGCACTGTCAGACGGTCAGTACTGAGGGAGTGCCGCACTGTCAGAGGGTCAGTACTGAGGGAGTGCCGCACTGTCAGAGGGTCAGTACTGAGGGAGTGCCACACTGTCAGAGGGTCAGTACTGAGGGAGTGCCGCACTGTCAGAGGGTCAGTACTGAGGGAGTGCTGCACTGTCAGAGGGTCAGTGCTGAGGGAGTGCCGCACTGTCAGAGGGTCAGTACTGAGGGAGTGCCCACTGTCAGAGGGTCAGTGCTGAGGGAGTGCTGCACTGTCAGAGGGTCAGTACTGAGGGAGTGCTGCACTGTCAGAGGGTCAGTACTGAGGGAGTGCCGCACTGTCAGAGGGTCAGTACTGAGGGAGTGCCGCACTGTCAGAGGGTCAGTACTGAGGGAGTGCTGCACTGTCAGGGGTCAGTACTGAGGGAGTGCCGCACTGTCAGAGCAGTACTGAGGGAGCTCCGCACTGTCAGAGGGTCAGTACTGAGGGAGTGCCGCACTGTCAGGGGTCAGTACTGAGGGAGTGCTGCACTGTCAGGGGTCAGTACTGAGGGAGCGCCGCACTGTCAGAGGGTCAGTACTGAGGGAGTGCCGCACTGTCAGAGGGTCAGTACTGAGGGAGCGCCGCACTGTCAGAGGGTCAGTACTGAGGGAGTGCTGCACTGTCAGAGGGTCAGTGCTGTGGGAGTGCCGCACTGTCAGAGGGTCAGTCTGAGGGAGTGCCGCACTATCAGAGGGTCAGTACTGAGGGAGTGCTGCACTGTCAGAGGGTCAGTACTGAGGGAGTGCCGCACTGTCAGAGGTCAGTACTGAGGGATGCTGCACTGTCAGAGGGTCAGTACTGAGGGAGTGCTGCACTGTCAGAGGGTCAGTACTGAGGGAGTGCCGCACTGTCAGAGGGTCAGTACTGAGGGAGTGCCGCACTGTCAGAGGGTCAGTACTGAGGGAGTGCCGCACTGTCAGAGGGTCAGTACTGAGGGAGGCTGCACTGTCAGAGGGTCAGGCTGAGGGAGTGCCGCACTGTCAGAGGGTCAGTACTGAGGGAGTGCCGCACTGTCAGATGGTCAGTACTGAGGGAGTGCCGCACTGTCAGAGGGTCAGTACTGAGGGAGTGCCGCACTGTCAGAGGGTCAGTACTGAGGGAGTGCCGCACTGTCAGAGGGTCAGTACTGAGGGAGCGCCGCACTGTCAGAGGGTCAGTACTGAGGGAGTGCTGCACTGTCAGAGGGTCAGTGCTGAGGGAGTGCCGCACTGTCAGAGGGTCAGTACTGAGGGAGTGCCGCACTATCAGAGGGTCAGTACTGAGGGAGTGCTGCACTGTCAGAGGGTCAGTACTGAGGGAGTGCCGCACTGTCAGAGGGTCAGTACTGAGGGAGTGCTGCACTGTCAGAGGGTCAGTACTGAGTGCTGCACTGTCAGAGGTCAGTACTGAGGGAGTGCTGCACTGTCAGAGGGTCAGTACTGAGGGAGTGCCGCACTGTCAGATGGTCAGTACTGAGGGAGTGCCGCACTGTCAGAGGGTCAGTACTGAGGGAGTGCCGCACTGTCAGAGGGTCAGTACTGAGGGAGTGCCGCACTGTCAGGGTCAGTACTGAGGGAGTGCCGCACTGTCAGAGGGTCAGTACTGAGGGAGTGCCGCACTGTCAGAGGGTCAGTACTGTGGGTGCCGCACTGTCAGAGGGTCAGTACTGAGGGAGTGCCGCACTGTCAGAAGTGCTGTCTTTCTCTAATCTGAGGCCCTGCTTGCCCTCTCGGGTGAATGCAAAGAAATCCACTCAGTATTTCGAAGACAAACAGGAGAATCCTCCTGGTGTCCTGACCAATATTTACCCCTCGACCAACAGTAGTAAGAAATAGATTATCTACATTATCTCATTGCTCGATGTGAGATCTTACTGTGTGTGAATTGGCTACTGTGTTTGCTACACCAACTCAGTAATTATGCTTCAAGAAGTTGATTGGCTGTAAATCATTTTGGGACATTCTGAGGTTGAGAAAGGTTCTATATAAATGCAATTTCAGTGAGTGGATCTAAAACTTCTCACCCCATGTCTGTTAGCCAATGACCACAAAATGATGCTACTAGATTGAGTCTGAATGGAGGAAGAAGCTGACCTCTCTCTTCATGGCCGTTCACAGCGAGGAACTTGCCCAACACTGACATTGACACTTGGAGACTTTGGAATTTACCGTGTTTGATCTAACTGTGAAAGCAGACATTCTGGCTTCTTACACTGGTCACTGTTATTCCTGTGTGTGTTCCCAGCGGGTGCCCAGGTTGGTCAATGACCCTGGGTACACCTCTCTCCTCTCAGGCACACACACACATCTCTGTGAGTCTCTGGGGAAGGTCCAGGGAGAAGGATTGGTCCTTACGCCTTCCAATTGCCCTCATTAGTGTCCACACCAGCAGACAGCTGAACACCTTGCATTATCTTCCAGTTCCTCATTTTTGCTCATTGGCATTGTTGGCCAGGCTGACACTTATTGCAACCCCTAATTGACCACAAGGTGGCTGTGGGTTTTGCTGCCCCACTGTGCTGAGGAACTTGGGTAACTGTGGTTCCCGAGTCAATATAAATCTCATGCCTTTCTTGGCAGTTGGAGCTGCAGCTGTAAGTCGCCCTCGGGGCCTTTCTGCACACATGTGAAACAGTTTAGGAAGGGCCTGTGCTTTACTGAGCTCTCAAACCAAGGACTTGGCGGTGAAACTGTTCTCAAGCTCCTGTGACCAGTTTCCTTCCTGTTGGCTGATAACGTTTCAGCTTTGAGGTTTACACAGACTGCTTGCAATCTACTCCGAGTGACAGACATCAGACAGGAGTTTGGAAACGCTGCCTGACCGACAAGTCAAGAACCAGTGAATTGGGTAAAGAGGAAGCTGGCTGTTTTCCGATTGGCTGATGGAGACACAGCGGCCATGACGATGACCCACGTTGTGTTACCAATAACCAGGGCGATGGAGATGAAAGGTTTAGTTATGAATCTCCAGGAATACATCCCGCCTGAGTGCACAGCATGAATGTACACACTCGAGTCAATATGTTTCTGGCTCAGAATGTGGAGCTGGACAAGCGAGCAGGTAGATCATTCCCACGCACTGCTTCATATTATAATGGCTGTCATAGAATTTACAGTGCAGAAGAGGCCATTCGGCCCACCGAGTCTGCACCGGCTCTTGGAAAGAGCACCCTACCCAAGGTCAACACCTCCACCCTATCCCATAACCCAGTAACCCCACCCAGCACTAAGGGCAATTTTGGACACTAAGGGCAATTTATCATGGCCAATCCACCTAACCTGCACATCTTTGGACTGTGGGAGGAAACCGGAGCACCCGGAGGAAACCCACGCAAACACGGGGAGGATGTGCAGACTCCGCACAGACAGTGACCCAGCCGGGAATCGAACCTGGGACCCTGGAGCTGTGAAGCAATTGTGCTATCCACAATGCTACCGTGCTGCCCCGGTGATCAGATTGTTGGCTTTATTTCGACCCTAATTTCACACTTTAAGCTTAAGCTAAATTGGTTAATGGTCTAAACGTGCCTCTGTGTCACAATTATTGAAAGAGCGGGTGACGTGTTAAACCGAGGCCCCGGTGACCTCATCTTTGGCAGCTTTTGGACAGCACGGCAGCATAGTGGTTAGCACTGTTGCTTCACAGCTCCAGGGTCCTGGTTTCGATTCCTGGCTTGGGTCACTGTCTGTGCGGAGTCTGCACGTTCTCCCCGTGTCTGCGTGGGTTCCTCCGGGTGCTCCGGTTTCCTCCCACAGTCCAAAGACGTGCAGGTTAGGTGGATTGGCCATGCTAAATTGCCCTTAGTGTCCAAAAAGGTTAGGTGGGTTTAAAGGAGGATAAAAGGCACGGGCTTTAGTGGGTGCTCTTTTCAAGGGCCGGTGCAGACTCGATGGGCTGAATGGCCTCCTTCTGCACTGTAAATTCTATGAAGGTGGATGTAAAAGTTCCCTCAACAACCACTTTGAAGAAAATCAGTGGTGTTCTCCCCAGTTTCCTGCCGGACAACATTGCTAAAAACAAATAACTGCTCATCACCTTACAGCTGCTTTTGTGTATAAATTGGCTGATGGGTTTCCTGCAACAGTGATTATTCTACTTCACCAGCTCTAAGCTGAGGTGTTCTGAAGGAATGAAAGCCGGGTATAAACGCGGCTTCTGGGTTTTTCTCAGTGCTGGGTGGATCCACTCTCTTCCACATTGTTTCCTCCTTCCAGCCGCTGTCAGGACGACGTCACTACACAGATCCCAGCCCAGTAACTTGTAACATATTCAGCACACTCCTGGATGTAATTAAGAAGTGAATTGCCATGTGCTGGGGTTCATTAGCGCAAACTGGAGGGTTCACACTCTCATTTCTGTCAACATTTGATAGCCAAGTGTTGAAGTGGCTTTGGAGTGGTTGTCTGGAAACTTGCCCTGATAGAAATAAAATGCACGGTGACTGCTTTTGTAGGAGCCTAGATAAAGGAACAATCATTCAGCCCTTCAAACATGCTCTGCCAGTTTGGTACAGCTCCGAGCACTTGTAAAGCCTCAGTCAGACAGTTGTGGGTTTGAGATCCATTCCAATCAGAGTTCTGTGATTTTCCCGACCAGCAGAGCTCACACAGTCCTTCCTGGGGAAGGTTTTCCTGTTGAAGACACTGTTGATTGGATGAGATATTGCAACATGGAGCCTGACTGGTAAACCTGTGCTACCGATCAGCTGTTTGGAATGTTCCCCTTTCACTTATTGCTCCAATTAGCTTTGGAAAGTTATCATTGAATCTGCTGCCACTGTTTTATCAGGCAGCACATTCCAGAGTGAAGCAACACTGTGTAAAATAAACTCTCCTCATTTCCCTCTGGGGTTTTTTTTCCAATCACCTTAAACCTGTATCCTAACCTTAACCCTAATCCTGAAACCTAATCCTAACCTTAATCCTAAAACCTCCAAAGGCACTTTGAGCAGTCAGTTTCTATTGCTGGTCTGTGACAAAGTCTAACCGGAAAAGGGAACACACGCGGACAAAATAAGACAATGGTTTCTCAACTCAGCTGGAAACATTCTCGTGAGTTACAAACCTGGACCATAACTCCTGCCAATTCTATTTCTGATTTTGTTAAATTCCCTTTAGCATGTTCTAATCATCTGGATGTTGATGACTTCCTGTTCAACAAATAAGGCCGAATGTTTACATCCGGCCAGTTTTGAGTGTAACAGGTTCCAGACTCTTGGCTTATGCAAGTTCTTCTTCTTTTGGCCAAAGAGTTGGGAGGAGGTCAATGTGACAATTTGGAAGTTTTGATCTAGACTTCTCTTCACAGCAGCACAGCACAGTAACATTATTTGATGCAGGAACAGGTAAAGCCCTAATCTGGGAAAAGCTCATCCAGAATACCCCAAACAGCTTGATTTCATTATATAACAGGATGTGGGAGATCTCCAAATCTCCAAATACACAAAGTCTTAATTAAACAAGGAAGAGTAATGAAAGTGTCAGACAGGAAGAAAAACAGAGAGAGGAGAGAGATGGAAGAGAGTTCTGATCCAATCAAATCCTTTAACCATCTTAAACACCTCAATTAGATTCCCCTCAATCTTTGTGGAATAGTACTGGTATTTCTGTGTCTGATTGAAGTCAATTAAACCATTTAGGGTCAGAAAAAAGCTGGTTAAACAGCAAATGGCAATCTCCTGCTGAAGGAGATGATATCCCCAGAGCCAGTACAATGTCAGGACTGTGTCGCATTGTCTTGTTGTGAATGACCAGTATCACCAAGGAACACAAGGAAATGAATACATCCAGTTCTCCATCCCAATTAAAGTGGGACAGACAGACCAGTGCCTCCATCCACTCGTAGGACATTCATTCCATTTCCTCAAATATATCTTAAATTGTATCCTTAACTGTTCATTTCAGACAAATGATTCCTCTGTCTTCTTAACACAAAACCTCTCTTATTTACTCTGTCCTCATATATAATCCAATTTTCAGTAAGTAGTCCTTTAATGTCATTTCTCACATAATGAGACCATTCTCTTGAATACCATCAACAGTGCATTTGTTCAATAGATTTCAATATCTCTTTCAACTATCGGAATCACGCAATGTTCCATTGTCGGAGTCAATGAATGGAAAATTATAAACTTTGTCCCATTGCCTGAACTTGTATTACATTAAACATAAAATAAAAATGAAGAACATGAGATATAGGAAAAAACCTCAGGCTGAATGGTCCCCAGATTAGCAGATTGCATTGCTGTAATAGTGTAAACAGGCCAACGATCTGCCCAGTGCCTAACGCCCCCACTGACTCACAAAACCCTAAAGGCATTAAGAACTCCTGACATGTTAGAAACAGCCAGCCTGGGCTGACTGATTATAGAAGTGACCAGAGGGCTGCTCACAGTGATCGACTCTTCCATAACCTGTTGGAATTGTTCTGTTTGGAAAAATCAGTGCTCCCTGCAGGAAAGACAACAAGCTAAATATCCTTGAAGACCATCAAGCACCTTGCCCGTGAAACACTTCCTGGCATTGCTGATCCCAAGACCAATGGTAACAATGTTCGCCCTGTCAATCAGGCAGCTTAATGGAACAGTTATGGCACAAGTTTGACTCTGATGTTTACTGGGAGCAAGGACAGTCTGAGGAGAGCCTGGGAATAACAAGATGCGGCTCCCAAAGTGCTTCAAAGTGTGGAACAGCTTTTCCTGCATTGATACCAGGGTCCAGGAACTGACACTTGCTCAGGATTGTAAAAATCTACGAAGTTACTGGCAAAACTCCAGGTTTCAGGCCGCCTGAGAACTTCTCTTTGTAAATATGGAAATCGGAGATTATGTCCCTGTTCTGGAGCCCTAATCAAGAGTAGATATTTTAAAAACTTCTTTTTTTCATTGTATGGTAACTTGCAACTCCCTGCTCCCCCTCCCCAAAGTTCTCTGCCTGCTTTGAGCAGCCAGCCAATGTATCAGTGCCACCCACCCCAACAGCCCTGGACTCACCCAGACCCACTATTACAGCCTCAGGGTAGGAGCTGCCTTCTTGAAAGTGAACCCGCGGAAAGTGACGGGCCCTGACCGAGTCCCTGGCGAGCACTCCAGCCTGCACAGACCAGCTGGCGAGTGTATTCGCAGATATCTTCACCACCTCACTCCTCTGTTCTGAGGTCCCCAGCTCCTTAAAGAAGGCCACCATAATACCCAGTACCAAAGAAGAACAAGGTAGCCTGCCTCAACGCCTACCGACCGGTGGCCCTGACGTCAGTTATCATGAAATGCTTCCAGCGGCTAGTCATGAGACGGATCACTGCCAGCCTCCCAGACGGTCTCGCTCCACTGCAGTTTGTCGATCACTGCAACCGGACCACAGCAGACGCTATCTCCCCGGCTCTACAATCAACACTCGAACATCTCGACAACAAGGATACCGACGTCAGACTGCTGTTCATAGACTACAGCTCCGCCTTCAACACCATTACCCCGACAAGACTAACAACCAAACTCCGCAATCTTGGACTTGACCCCTCCCTGTGCAGCTGGATCCTCGACTTCCTCACCAACAGGCCGCAATCTGTCAGGATCGGTAACAGCACCTCCTCCACAATAGTCCTCAACACCGGGGCCCCACAAGGATATGTGCTCAGTCCTCTACTGTCCTCCCTATACACCCATGACTGTGTGGCAAGATTTAACTCCAACTCAATCTATACGTTTGCAGATGATACGACTGTGATGGCTCGTATCTCAAACATCGACGAATCAGACATCAGGAAGGAGATAAATCAATTGGTTGCATGGTGCACCGAAAACAACCTCTCTCTAAATGTTGGAAAGACCAAGGAACTTCAAATCACCCAAACCACCCAAATCAACTTCAGGAAGCGCAGCACAACACACACCCCCGTCTGCATCAATGGCTCCGAAGTGGAGATGGTCGATAGCTTTAAGTTCCTAGGGGTCACCATCACCAACAGTCTGTCCTGGTCCACTCACATTGATGCAACAGTCAAGAAAGCCCAACAACGTCTCTACTTCCTACGGAAGCTAAAGAAATTTGGCATATCTGCATCGACTCTCACAAACTTCTACCGATGTGCGATCGAGAGCATCCTATCCGGCTGCATCACAGCCTGGTATGGCAACTGCTCGGCCCAAGATCGCAAGAAACTGCAGACTGTGGTGAACTCAGCCCAACGCATCGCACAGGAATGTGAGATGCTGAATCAATTTGGATCTGAATGTCAGAGGGACCTGGATAGACGGATACTTGCCGTAATTACTCTGGAAGAATGCAGATATTTAGAGAATGTCTGTCCGGGAACCACCCAAATCATTGAGAAGGATGAGTTAGGATTCTGAACCTGAAGTTAATCTGAGACTTTCCTTTCATAGTTCAACATTTCCTTTTCACTCGAATCTTCTGCAAATCAGATTATTGGACACAGTGGGCACGATCGACCGGCTGCTTTGCGCCCGGAAAGTAGTACGTGGGGCTGTGATTGCACCCATTATAGTCTCACTCTAATATGCCTTCCCAAATCTAACCAAGGCGTGGAATCTAACCCCCTCACCGTGGAGACCTCGGGCGAGTGCCATTCAGTGCTGGTTGCCACAAATGGGACCAGAAGGAATTGAACTCATGCAGATCTCTAAGAGGATCGGAGGCCCCCAGGTACTTGCCCTCTGGGTAGAGTGGCACCCTGACTCTGCTGGTGTTGCCTGGGCACCTTGACACTGCCAGCCTGACGTTGCAACCTGAGAGCGGGATGGAATGGGGGAGACTCACATTCATAGAGACATACATAGAAAATAGAAGCAGGAGGAGGCCATTCAGCCCTTTGAGCCTGCTTCCTCCATTCATTATGATCCATTATGGCCTTCCCCTCATATCCCTCGATCCCTTTAGCCCCAAGAGCTGGATCTAATTCCTTATAGAAAATAGAGACTAGCGTGAACTGATCAGGCAAAATGTTTTGTATCTGGTCTGTAAATCATATATAATTCTCTGTTCCAGTAACAATCCTGATTTCATCATTAAACATTGGTATTGTCCAGTGAACTTCACTACACCCCCTTTTCCATCAGGCCATTATCACTCCCTGATCTGCCTTGAACAGTGTTAACTTGAACCCTAATCCTGACACAACCGTAACTCAACCTAACCGTAACTCAACCCTTAACCCTAACCTAACCGTAACTTAACCCTTAACCCTAACCTAACCGTAACTCAACCCTTAACCCAAACCTAACCGTAACTCAACCCTTAACCCGAACCTAACCGTAACTCAACCCTTAACCCTAACCTAACCGTAACTCAACCCTTAACCCTAACCTAACCGTAACTCAACCCTTAACCCTAACCTAACCGTAACTCAACCCTTAACCCTAACCTAACCGTACTCAACCCTTAACCCTAACCTAACCATAACTCAACCCTTAACCCAAACCTAACCGTAACTTAACCCTTAACCCGAACCTAACCGTAACTCAACCCTTAACCCGAACCTAACCGTAACTTAACCCTTAACCCGAACCTAACCGTAACTCAACCCTTAACCCAAACCTAACCATAACTCAACCCTTAACCCAAACCTAACCGTAACTCAACCCTTAACCCTAACCTAACCGTAACTCAACCCTTAACCCGAACCTAACCATAACTCAACCCTTAACCCGAACCTAACCATAACTTAACCCTTAACCCGAACCTAACCGTAACTCAACCCTTAACCCTAACCTAACCGTAACTCAACCCTTAACCCAAACCTAACCGTAACTCAACCCTTAACCCGAACCTAACCGTAACTCAACCCTTAACCCTAACCTAACCATAACTCAACCCTTAACCCGAACCTAACTCAAACCCTAACCCTAAATCTCCTTGGATGAGTAAGGAGATTTGCAAAGCTGTAATAGACAGTGATGATATATTGCTAAGCTATAATTTTTTCACTGTTTAGCAAGTGTGTGACTTTTCTCTGTTTGAATCCTAACAGGGAGAAGTGACATTTTAAGAAGGAATTGACCACGGTTAGCAAAATGATAGAGCTTTGACAGACAGTCCCCACATGAAGTATCAATTACCCAAAACGCAGGGGGCTGGGCTGAGAATTAACTCGGAAAACCGCTCAGAGGTTTAAATTCAAAATCCCACTGAAGGATGAGGGAACGGAATGGGAAAAGTTCCAAATGTGCAGATACCACAAAATAACAAAGTGGCCTCGAGGGGGTTAGAACTCAAGGAGAGGAAGCGATGCTTCAGTTTGTACAGGGACTCGATCAGATCCCATATGGAATAAATGTGTTCAGTTCTGGCCAGTACAAATCAGGACGGACTTATTAACCTTGGAGAGGGGGCAATGCAGTGTCACCAGAATGAACCAAGGTTAAAAAGGATCCCAGAAATGCAGCAAGGCCACGGGAACTGGCTTTTCCCTTGAGTTCGGACAGGAAGGATGATCTAATCAAAGTGTTTAAAAAAATATTTCAAGGATTTAATGAAGTAGATCTTGAGAAATCATTTTCTCTGGGAGAGAAAGTGCAGATAAAGGGAGTACAGCCTGAAAACCTGATATTTTAAGAATTAAATCAAAAATTAATTTTTAACACACGGAGGGTTGGAAATCTGAAAGTTACTCCCCCTCAGAAAGCTACTCCCCCCTCAGAAAGCTGCTCCCCCCTCAGAAAGCTGCTCCCCCTCAGAAAGCTGCTCCCCCCTCAGAAAGCTGCTCCCCCCTCAGAAAGCTACTCCCCCCCTCAGAAAGCTGCTCCCCCCCTCAGAAAGCTGCTCCCGCTCAGAAAGCTCCCCCCTCAGAAAGCTGCTCCCGCTCAGAAAGCTACTCCCCCCCTCAGAAAGCTGCTCCCCCTCAGAAAGCTGCTCCCCCCCTCAGAAAGCTGCTCCCCCCCTCAGAAAGCTGCTCCCCCTCAGAAAGCTCCCCCCTCAGAAAGCTACTCCCCCCTCAGAAAGCTGCTCCCCCCTCAGAAAGCTGCTCCCCCCCTCAGAAAGCTGCTCCCCCTCAGAAAGCTGCTCCCCCCCCTCAGAAAGCTGCTCCCCCCTCAGAAAGCTGCTCCCCCTCAGAAAGCTCCCCCCCTCAGAAAGCTACCCCCCCTCAGAAAGCTGCTCCCCCTCAGAAAGCTGTCTCCCCCTCAGAAGCTCCCCCCAGAAAGCTGCTCCCCCCCTCAGAAAGCTACTCCCCCCCTCAGAAAGCTACTCCCCCCTCAGAAAGCTACTCCCCCTCAGAAAGCTGCTCCCCCCCTCAGAAAGCTGCTCCCCCTCAGAAAGCTGCTCCCCCCTCAGAAAGCTGCTCCCCCCTCAGAAAGCTGCCCCCCCTCAGAAAGCTCCCCCCTCAGAAAGCTCCCCCCCCCTCAGAAAGCTGCTCCCCCTCAGAAAGCTGCTCCCCCCCTCAGAAAGCTGCTCCCCCCTCAGAAAGCTACTCCCCCCTCAGAAAGCTCCCCCCCCTCAGAAAGCTGCCCCCCCTCAGAAAGCTGCTCCCCCCTCAGAAAGCTCCCCCCCTCAGAAAGCTACTCCCCCTCAGAAAGCTGCTCCCCTCAGAAAGCTCCCCCCTCAGAAAGCTACTCCCCCTCAGAAAGCTACTCCCCCTCAGAAAGCTGCTCCTCCCTCAGAAAGCTCCCCCCCTCAGAAAGCTACTCCCCCTCAGAAAGCTACTCCCCCTCAGAAAGCTACTCCCCCCTCAGAAAGCTGCTCCCCCTCAGAAAGCTACTCCCCCCTCAGAAAGCTACTCCCCCCTCAGAAAGCTACTCCCCCCTCAGAAAGCTGCCCCCCCTAAGAAAGCTACTCCCCCCTCAGAAAGCTGCTCCTCCCTCAGAAAGCTCCCCCCTCAGAAAGCTACTCCCCCCTCAGAAAGCTGCTCCCCTCAGAAAGCTGCTCCCCCCTCAGAAAGCTGCTCCCCCCCTCCGAAAGCCGCTCCCCCCATCAGAAAGCTGCTCCCCCCTCAGAAAGCTGCTCCCCTCAGAAAGCTACTCCCCCCCCTCCAGAAAGCTGCTCCCCCCCTCAGAAAGCTACTCCCCCCTCAGAAAAGCTGGCTCCCCCCTCAGAAAGCTGCTCCCCCTCAGAAGCTCCCCCCTCAGAAAGCTACTCCCCCTCAGAAAGCTACTCCCCCCCTCAGAAAGCTGCTCCCCCTCAGAAAAGCTGCTCCCCCTCAGAAAGCTACTTCCCCCCTCAGAAGCTGCTCCCCCTCGAAAGCTGCTCCCCCTCAGAAAGCTGCTCCCCCCCCCTCATAAAGCTGCTCCCCCTCAGAAGCTGCTCCCCCCTCAGAAAGCTGCTCCCCCTCAGAAAGCTCCCCCCCCTCAGAAAGCTCCCCCCCCCTCAGAAAGCTGCTCCCCCTCAGAAAGCTGCCCCCCCTCAGAAAGCTACTCCCCCCCCCTCAGAAAGCTGCTCCCCCCTCAGAAAGCTCCCCCCCTCAGAAAGCTCCCCCCTCAGAAAGCTGCCCCCCCTCAGAAAGCTACTCCCCCTCAGAAGCTCCCCCCCCTCAGAAAGCTCCCCCTCAGAAAGCTGCCCCCCCTCAGAAAGCTACTCCCCCCTCAGAAAGCTGCTCCCCCTCAGAAAGCTGCTCCCCCCCTCAGAAAGCTGCTCCCCCCTCAGAAAGCTACTCCCCCCTCAGAAAGCTGCTCCCCCCTCAGAAAGCTACTCCCCCCCTCAGAAAGCTACTCCCCCCTCAGAAAGCTGCTCCCCTCAGAAAGCTGCTCCCGCTCAGAAAGCTGCTCCCCCTCAGAAAGCTGCTCCCCCTCAGAAAGCTACTCCCCCTCAGAAAGCTACTCCCCCCTCAGAAAGCTGCTCCTCCCTCAGAAAGCTGCTCCCCCCTCAGAAAGCTACTCCCCCCTCAGAAAGCTACTCCCCTCAGAAAGCTACTCCCCCCTCAGAAAGCTGCTCCCCGCTCAGAAAGCTGCTCCCCCCTCAGAAAGCTACTCCCCCTCAGAAAGCTACTCCCCCCTCAGAAAGCTGCTCC
This sequence comes from Scyliorhinus canicula, assembly GCF_902713615.1. Classification (NCBI taxonomy): domain Eukaryota; kingdom Metazoa; phylum Chordata; class Chondrichthyes; order Carcharhiniformes; family Scyliorhinidae; genus Scyliorhinus; species Scyliorhinus canicula. The sequence continues at coordinate 158,728,977 of NC_052159.1, forward strand.
CCCTCAGAAAGCTACTCCCCCTCAGAAAGCTACTCCCCCCTCAGAAAGCTGCTCCCCGCTCAGAAAGCTGCTCCCCCCTCAGAAAGCTGCTCCCCCCTCAGAAAGCTCCCCCCTCAGAAAGCTGCTCCCCCCCTCAGAAAGCTCCCCCCCCTCAGAAAGCTGCTCCCCCCTCAGAAAGCTACTCCCCCCCTCAGAAAGCTGCTCCCCCTCAGAAAGCTGCTCCCCCCTCAGAAAGCTGCTCTCCCCTCAGAAAGCTGCTTCCCCCTCAGAAAGCTGCTTCCCCCTCAGAAAGCTGCTCCCCCCCTCAGAAAGCTGCTCCCCCCTCAGAAAGCTGCTCCCCCTCAGAAAGCTACTCCCCTCTCAGAAAGCTGCTCCCCCTCAGAAAGCTGCTCCCCCTCAGAAAGCTACTCCCCCCCTCAGAAAGCTACTCCCCCCTCAGAAAGCTGCTCCCCCTCAGAAAGCTGCTCCCCCTCAGAAAGCTGCTCCCCCCCTCAGAAAGCTGCTCCCCGCTCAGAAAGCTCCCCCCCCCCTCAGAAAGCTACTCCCCCCCCCTCAGAAACACTTCCCTCCCCCTCTCAGAAAGCTGGATATTCTAGCTTTTTCGACAGTAAACATATTAAAGTGGGTAAATGGAGTTGAGAGACAGATAAACTGTGATCCAATAGATGAGGAAATAGGCTCAAGGGGCTGAATGGTCACATCCTGATGTTCCTATTAATGAGGAGTTGGTCTGTTTTGATGGAATTGGTTGATGGAAGTTTTGAGACAATGAAGCTCGTGGGCATCTTCAATTGAAAGGTAAACAGTGCCTGCGGGTTTAATGTTTATCTGAAAGGATACAGTGAGTCACTCCCTCAGGACTACATTGGGACGTTCGGCCAACATTAATGTGCTGTGGTTAAGTGAGATTGAGCAGCGCTTTCTTGTAGAGGCCCATGTTTCAGAATGCCTTACAGAGAAAAACGATTTAATTGTCCATATTTGCATTCACGTTTTGAAAGAATAATTAAATGTCCGTTGCCCTTAATATTTCATTTTTATGTAGAACCTCTAAGGGTATAAGAAATTCTCAAACAAACAGTGATCAAAGAAAACCTGCCCTGGCAATCTGTCAGCATTCAACTGGCGAAAGTGAAGAAATTCAAACTACACAAAAGTTCTTTGCAACAATATCTGATTTAGCTGCAGAGCTGATAGCTCAGCTCAACCCTAGCAGGCGGCTGATTGAAACTGAGGCAACTGAGTTTGAATGTGAATGAGCAGAGAGTTTGGTGATTTAAGTTTCCAGAGAGTCACTTTACATCGATGGGTACGACAGTCTTGTGATGGGGCAGAGTGGGAATGTGACTCAAATCAGTGCAGATTGAAGCTGGAGACATGCCCAGATATTACTGACTTTAACACATACTCGGTGTGATATCTGTTGTGATTTGACTGTAGGCTACCACATCGGTGGATGGTGTTGGACCTCCAACCAGCAGGTGGTAGTGCAGAAACACCATGAGGACTCAAGACCATTGTCATAGAACATAGAACATAGAACAGCACAGAACAGGCCCTTCGGCCCTCGATGTTGTGCCGAGCAATGATCACCCTACTCAAACCCACGTATCCACCCTATACCCGTAACCCAACAACTCCCCCCTTAACCTTACATTTTAGGACACTATGGGCAATTTATCATGGCCAATCCACCTAACCTGCACATCTTTGGACTGTGGGAGGAAACCGGAGCACCCGGAGGAAACCCACGCACATACGGGGAGGATGTGCAGACTCCACACAGACAGTGACCCAAGCCGGAATCGAACCTGGGACCCTGGAGCTGTGAAGCATTTATGCTAACCACCATGCTCCAGAGGAGTACAAAGAAACTCCATGATAACTTGCTCTGTAACAGATCGCTATCTTACCATGTGTGATTCAATAAAGATCCTGATTTGGCCAAGTCAAGGGCCGCGATTCTCCCAGCCCCGACGCCGGGCCAGAGAATCAGAGCAACCGCGCCATGCCACCCCGACACCAGGCCGGAGAATCGGAGCAACCGCGCCATGCCACCCCGACGCCGGGCCAGAGAATCGGAGCAACCGCGCCATGCCACCCCGACGCCAGGCCGGAGAATCGGAGCAACCGCGCCATGCCGCCCCGACGCCAGGCCGGAGAATCAGAGCAACCGCGCCATGCCGCCCCGACGCCAGGCCGGAGAATCAGAGCAACCGCGCCATGCCACCCCGACGCCGGGCCAGAGAATCGGAGCAACCGCGCCATGCCGCCCCGACGCCAGGCCGGAGAATCAGAGCAACCGCGCCATGCCACCCCGACACCAGGCCGGAGAATCGGAGCAACCGCGCCATGCCGCCCCGACGCCGGGCCGGAGAATCGGAGCAACCGCGCCATGCCGCCCCGACACCAGGCCGGAGAATCGGAGCAACCGCGCCATGCCACCCCGCGCCGGGCCGGAGAATCGGAGCAACCTCGCCATGCCGCCCCGACGCCGGGCCGGAGAATCGGAGCAACCTCGCCATGCCACCCCGCGCCGGGCCGGAGAATCGGAGCAACCTCGCCATGCCACCCCGCGCCGGGCCGGAGAATCGGAGCAACCTCGCCATGCCACCCCGCGCCGGGCCGGAGAATCGGAGCAACCTCGCCATGCCACCCCGCGCCGGGCCGGAGAATCGGAGCAACCTCGCCATGCCACCCCGCGCCGGGCCGGAGAATCAGAGCAACCGCGCCATGCCGCCCCGACGCCGGCGTGCAATTCTCCGACGTGCGGAGAATCAACGCCATTTGCGCCGGCGCGTTTGACGCAGATGGGCTGAGCGGCCGCGTGGAAAAAGCAGAGTCTCGCCGGCACCGTCCACATCTGGTCGCTGCCAATGGGAACTCTGCCCGAAGGGGCGGGGGGTGGCATGTGTGTGGGGGGGGGGGAGGGGGGCTCCGTCCCCGGGGGGGGGCCTCCGATGGGCTCTGGCCCGCGATCGTGGCCCACCAATTGGCGGCCGGCCTCTCCCCCCACCGGGCCAAATTTGTTGCGTGTCTGACCCCAGATTCCCCCGCGCCATGTTGCGTTGGGGCTGGCGTGTTCCGTAAAGCCACCACGCGTGCACAGGTTGGCGCGTCGCCACTCCGCATGCACCAGGAAGTGAGGCTGGAGTAGTGTGAACCACTCCAGTGCCGTGCTGACCCCCTGTGGGGGCCAGAATCGCTACTGCCCACGGCCATTTTGCTTAACGATGGCGTTCACGACGGCGCGGACACTCTGTCCCGTGATCGGAGAATTGCGCCCAAGGTGTTTGGTGGATTCTGATGTAGGAGTGGTTTCAGGACCTGTGTATTGAGTCAGCTTCCACGTGGGATTATTCCCTGTGGTCAGCTCAGTACAGAGAGGAACAAACATGACAACCTGGACAAAGATGTCTTATTTAATCAAGCTTGTCACGTGTGTCATAATATGTACTAACACATATCATGAGGTAAAGACAGACAGTGATAGACACCCAAGTTAGCCAATCAACACACAGGACAGAATATAACCGATCACTAGACTGAGCACTGGGACAGGGCTTCCTACTATAAAACACACGAGGCATCAGCACTCCGCCTCGTTCCACTGGTGACTACTGTAGTGACAGTCAAGGTGTATATATTAGTTAGCACCTTCTACAAGTGGCTCAGGGCTAGCCTGGTCAAGTTAGTTAGAGTTAACACGCTTAGAGTGGTAGAGTGTCAACTCACAGCAAGCTGTGTGCATTGTTACAGAAGTTCAATAAATCGTATTGAACCAAGGTCTAAGATTGGTGTCTGCTTTCCTGTTTTACTGCAGCCAGTTGCAGTCCGTGTTACCCCAGGGTCAATAACACGACAACGTGTACACGGAGAACAGACTGGATATCGGCCAAGACCTGTTCGGCTGAACAAAGACCAGAACACAGCACTTATACAATGTTCAAAAATCAATAGCTCATCCCAGTTGGATGGGATCCAATCCCTGAAGCTGCTACTTTTAAACTTATCCAATAGAATCGCAAGCAGTGTTTAAACTTCACCCAATAGAATCGCAAGCAGTGTTTAAACTTCACCCAATAGAATCGCAAGCAGTGTTTAAACTTCACCCAATAGAATTGCAAGCAGCGCATGATTGATCCCCATCCTGACAGCTGTGTACAATCCCAGCAGCCTGTGCTAACTGTGAGAAACAGAACAACAGAACCAGCACCCTGGATTGTTTCACAAGATGTCAGAAGTAATGTCCTTTTGGCCAAGTTAGCTATACTAAATCCCATTTGATTACTTATTCCTGCTATGTCCTAAAAATACATGTTTAATGGTGAATAATGATTACTCGATACTCTTCCTATCATTCATCTCAATCCTTAATAAAGTAACTTATGTAAATCTACTCTAATGGCATGGTAACTATTTAGTTTTAAGAGGTATCATCGCTGAACCCAATCCCTTCAGATTCCTTTACAAGATACAGAAAACCAAAGACAACTTATCAATGGGTTTGCTGTGGGAGATGCAGTATTGAAACTGCAGTTAACATTCCGCACACATGTTACACAATAAATATGATGCTGAGCTTTGCGAAATGCTGCACAATGTCAGCCTGGCCATGTGAGATTGATTGCTGAGGATGATTTTAAGAACACACTCCCTCAGCATCACAGCCTGTGCACAAGGAGCACATACTGACTGCATGGCCATTAACATGGCCGTCCATTGGGATCCATTGGGAAGTCACAGACACTCTACAATGTGAGACAGGCATGAGGAACCTATCCATGATTCCAGTGGGATTCAGCAACTCATTGGCAAACCTAACAAGAGCAAGAAGCAATTGGAGAAGAATTTAGTGAAGCCTCTCTCCAGCTGAGGGGAAGAGTCAGGGTTGGACCTTAAGTTTATTACAGTTCACCAGATGTGAATTAGGCATTGAGCAAAGTCCAAGGAGTGAACAGCTCAAAGTCTTGTGCTTGTCATAAGATCAGCAGGTTTAACAGAGAAAGAATCACTTAAAGTCTAAAATATCTGTGAGCTGCTGGCAAAAGTCTGAAGACATATGGGTAAAGAGCTGTTCTCAATTACAGATGGTCGTGTCAACAAGTAAACAGGGTTCTGTTCAAAAGAGATACTTTGTTCAGTTTGAAATGATGTTTTATACATCAACCAATCCACTCAAATTGTATTTGGCCAAGAATTTAAAAAGCACAAAGAAACTAACACTGTGAACATTAATAACTGGTTATATATTCAGTCTGAGCTATTTTGGGTATTTCGAAGCTGATATTTTTGTGGGTGTATGTTTACTCACTGCACACTGACTAGTGATTCTCATCCATCTCCTTTTCACACCTTGTGCTTTTTATTTGAGGAGTAGTAATGGTTCCAGGTATGAAACAAGATACAAACTCCATATCAACCTTTTCACTCGAGGACTCAAAGTCTTATGGATCTTCATTGACTCTTATTGCAGATTCTAGCTGAAGATTGCTCCAGATTCCAGATTGCAACCTGTGGGTCACGATGATTGGAATCCCAATTACTTTGACCAGTCTAACTAAAGACGTCAATTCTTGCAGGTCTAAACAACACAATCCTATTTCACAATCCTCTCTCCAAAGGTTCGAGTTACAGAAGCACCTTCCAACATCTGGACATTGACATTTTCCAAGATTTCCAATGTGCTTCTTGGCGGTCAGGGAACAGAGAATTATGACTTTTTCCATTTCTATCAGAAACCCAATCCAAGTTCAACGTCCACATCGTAAAAATTGGGGCCTATTAGAGGGGATGTAATCATTAGTTATTAGAGTGTGAGACTTGGCCTCCTAACTTAGTGCAATCCGCTGATTCAGATATACAACTCTTCATTTCGTTGTCTTAGTCGTTAAGATATATGATGAAAATTGGAGGCCCCAGTACAGATTCCTGATGACTTGTCCTCAGGGAAGAATGTTTCTCTTACCTGCAATCTGTCTCTGATCCTCCAACCAATTGTCAACCGAGGTTAATTCTAATTCCACCTGATTAATTGCGTGGCGCCCTTTAAATAGCACGGTTCAATGGTTCAAATTGCCTGTTCGAGTTATGTTTTGCAATATTTAGGAATTTCTCTGCAGAAATCTGGAACAAATGTACTGCCGTGCTTTCCTAAACAGGAGCGTTATCCAATAGCAGCATTGAGACACGTGCGGCCCTGGAATGAACCTTCAGCATGCACAATCAGCCATATTGAACTGATGTGGATCACTAAACCGGGGCTAAGTTGGGAATTGAGTTTGAAAACGTTTTCAGGCCTCACTGCAGGAAAGGAGAATTGTGAATGATAAAAATCCAAGCGATTCACTAATATCCTGATAGCAGGGATCCTGACAGCCACACTCTGCCTTAGACCTGACTCCAGTCCAACACCACACTATCCAACCAATGGTTCATTTCAAAGGTTCAAGCAGCTTCTTGGGATCCTCAGTGAAGGATAATCAACATCACCGAATCGTTACAGTGCGAAGGAAGCCATTCTGCCCATCGTGTCTACACCGGCTCTCCAAACGAGCATTGATACTTAGTGCCATTCCCCTGCCTTTGCCCCAAAACCCTGCACATTGTTTCTATTGGATTTGGATTTGATTTATTGTCACATGTACTGAGGTACAATGAAAAGTATTGTTCTGTGTAGAGTCCAGACAGATCCATCCAGACATGAAAAATATAGGACGTACGATAAATACATAATGTAAATACATAGACACAGACATCAGCATACGGAGTGTAGTACTACTCAGCATACGGAGTGTAGGACTACTCAGCATACGGAGTGTAGTACTGCTCAGCATACGGAGTGTAGTACTGCTCAGCATACGGAGTGTAGTACTACTCAGCATACGGAGTGTAGTACTACTCAGCATACGGAGTGTAGGACTACTCAGCATACGGAGTGCATACGGAGTGTAGTACTGCTCAGCATACGGAGTGTAGTACTGCTCAGCATACGGAGTGTAGTACTACTCAGCGTACGGAGTGTAGTACAACTCAGTAGAGAAGATGTGTGAAGAGCTCAGTTCAGTCCATAAGAAGGTCATTCAGGAGTCCGGGGAAGAAGCTGTTAGCGCATGTTCCAAGACTTATCTCCAGCACTCACTCAGTACTGACCCTCTGACAGTGCAGCACTGCCTCAGTACTGACCCTCTGACAGTGCAGCACTGCCTCAGTACTGACCCTCTGACAGTGCAGCACTCCCTCAGTACTGACCCTCTGACAGTGCAGCACTCCCTCAGTACTGACCCTCTGACAGTGCAGCACTCCCTCAGTACTGACCCTCTGACAGTGCGGCACTCCCTCAGTACTGACCCTCTGACAGTGCAGCACTCCCTCAGTACTGACCCTCTGACAGTGCGGCACTCCCTCAGTACTGACCCTCTGACAGTGCGGCACTCCCTCAGTACTGACCCTCTGACAGTGCAGCACTCCCTCAGTACTGACCCTCTGACAGTGCGGCTCTCCCTCAGCACTGACCCTCTGACAGTGCAGCACTCCCTCAGTACTGACCCTCTGACAGTGCGGCACTCCCTCAGTACTGACCCTCTGACAGTGCGGTGCTCCCTCAGTACTGACCCTCTGACAGTGCAGCACTCCCTCAGTACTGACCCTCTGACAGTGCAGCGCTCCCTCAGTACTGACCCTCTGACAGTGCAGCACTCCCTCAGTACTGACCCTCTGACAGTGCGGCACTCCCTCAGTACTGACCCTCTGACAGTGCGGCACTCCCTCAGTACTGACCCTCTGACAGTGCAGCACTCCCTCAGTACTGACCCTCTGACAGTGCGGCACTCCCTCAGTACTGACCCTCTGACAGTGCAGCACTCCCTCTGTACTGACCCTCTGACAGTGCAGCGCTCCCTCAGCACTTGAAGTACTATCAGGCTAGGTTTTATGTTTAAGTTTCTGAAGTGAGATTTGAACCCACATTCTGACAGAGAGGTTCGAGTGTCACCCTCGGAGTTATCACTGACATATGCATTAGTGCAGGGAGAGTACTCATTGGCCAACTCTAGAGCCAACGACCTGCTCATTCCTGGTCTCCGAGCGCATGCCAGTAATTCCCAATCACTACTCAGCCCACAAGACGGCTGCCGAACCGTCTGATCCTCAGCTACAGGCCCACACCAGCTGGATAGCCCTGGCTATCAGTGTCTGGTCATTTTGAGGAATGAAAAAATAAACCTTCCGGAACACGAGTGGGGCTGGTTTAGCTCACTGGGCTAAATCGTTGCCTTTTAAAGCAGACCAAGGCAGGCCAGCAGCATGGTTCAATTCCCGTACCAGCCTCCCCGAACAGGCGCCGGAATGTGGCGACTAGGGGCTTTTTCACAGTAACTTCATTGAAGCCTACTCGTGACAATAAGCGATTATCATTTCAAGTGATTGACTTCCCACAGGGAATGGCAGAATGTGACAGGATACACGGCCAACTGATCTGGGATGAGGATCTGATTCCTCGTTGAGTTAGATGGTTGTAATTAGCCTGTGGAGAGATGGGGGGGTTCGGGGGAGTCAGGGACAGGGTCAGCAGCTGCTCTCCTTTCCTCAGTTGGATTTGGGCCATGTGGAGAGGAACAAGGGTGAGACGGGAGGAGATGAGTTCTTATATTCAAGAAACAAATGTGTTAGGAATTACCGCTCATTAAAGACAAAGGGTCTATCTTATAAAAAGATCGTTCCTGTTCTCGACTATCACCGATAGGTTGGAAAATATTTCTTTTTTCTTTCTTTTAATATTTTATTTAATTATTGTTTTTAACATATAAAATATTCAAACCATTCCAACAAATTTTACATTATTAGAAAAACAAAATATCCCCAACACCACCCCCTCCACCATGATCCAGCATCGTATTAAAACTAACCCCTCCCAACACACTCACATCAGCCCCCTAACAAAAGCCCTACCAAACTGAACCCCCCCACCCTCCTCTAACAGCCTTCAGTAAAACCCCTCCACCAATCCCCCCATAGTCCACTTTCTAAACACCCACTGCTCCACAAACCCCTCCACCAATCCCCCCATAGTCCACTTTCTGAACACCCACCGACCCACAAACCCCTCCACCAATCCCCCCATAGTCCACTTTCTAAACACCCACCGACCCACAAACCCCTCCACCAATCCCCCCATAGTCCACTTTCTAAACACCCACTGCTCCACAAACCCCTCCACCAATCCCCCCATAGTCCACTTTCTAAACACCCACCGACCCACAAACCCCTCCACCAATCCCCCCATAGTCCACTTTCTAAACACCCACTGCTCCACAAACCCCTCCACCAATCCCCCCATAGTCCACTTTCTAAACACCCACCGACCCACAAACCCCTCCACCAATCCCCCCATAGTCCACTTTCTAAACACCCACCGACCCACAAACCCCTCCACCAATCCCCCCATAGTCCACTTTCTAAACACCCACCGACCCACAAACCCCTCCACCAATCCCCCCATAGTCCACTTTCTAAACACCCACCGACCCACAAACCTCTCCACCAATCCCCCCATATTATACTTTATCTTCGGCACCAGGGACCTCCACCCGAGCAAGACTCGCCTCGAGGTTATTAGAGAGGCAATGGCAAAGACACCTCCCTTCTTCTCCTCCTGCCTCTCCGGCATGTCTGAAACTCCAAAGATGGCCACTATTGGGCACGGCTCCACCTGAACCCCCAGAATCTCTGATACTGTTTCAAAAACGAAACCTCAAAATTAGCCAGCCTGGGGCAAGACCAAAACATGTGCGTATGGTTCATCGGCCCCCTGGAACATCTCTCAAAACCAATCCAACCTCCGGGAAGTACCCGCTCGTACGCGCCCTAGTCAAGAGTGACCTATGCACCAACTTAAACTGTATCAAACTCAACCTCGCACAAGAGGCTGTGGAGTTGACCCTGTGCAGAGCTTCACTCCACAGCGCCCCCCAGACCAGTCCAATTTGTCATCCCACTTCCTCTTTACTTTAGCAAAGCCCGCTCCGTCGCCAACATCTGCCCATAACTGTCAAAGATCCTTACCTCCCCAAACTCGTCCAAGTACAAGACCCTAACCATAAGCAAAGGTGCCAGCACCAGGAGAAACAAAGGAAGTTCCTCACGTGCAATATCTCACACCTGCGAATATCTAAATACATTCCCTCTCGGGACTTGAAACTTTTGTAAAATCTCTTCTAGCCCAGCAAACTTACCACCCAGAAACATATCCCTAAACCTCTCCAAACCCTCTCTCTCCCATTTTCACTTTGTGTGATATTGTCTCCAATCCCGTTCTCTCTGGATCTTCTGACCTCTGGCACCTTCCCACCTCTTTGACCAAGTTTTTGGCTGTCTGTCTGGAATATCTTAGCTCAGTGGGCTAGACAGTTGGTTCGTGATGCAGAACAAGGCCAGCAGCGTGGGTTCAATTCCTGTACCAGCTGAGAATTCTGAATTCTCCCTCTGTGTACCCGAACAGGCGCCGGAGTGTGGAGACTAGGGGCTTTTCACAGTAACTTCATTGCAGTGTTAATGTCAGCCTACTTGTGACAATAATAAAGATGATTTATTTATTTATATCTCCCTCTGTGCCTCGGTGATAAATTTGATTTGATTATGCTCCTGTGTGAAGCAGCTTGTTGCAAAATTCTTGGTTTTGTTTGTCTGAAAAAGAATATTTATAGAGTCTGATGAAATGAGTGAAGCACGAGCTTTGTTGGAAGACACCATACGGTGACTCCACCTTACCATGAGGTTCGACAAGAGGGAGCAAGATCATGTGACATTGTATCACTTCCTGGGGGTATGTACGCTGATTAGCATATTACAGAGTTCTGAGGCACAGAGGGATCTGGGTGTGCGAGTGCAGGAATCACAAAAGGCTGGAGTACAGGTACAGAAAGTAACTCGGAAAGCTAATAGAACATCATCATTTATTGAGAGGGGAATTGATTCCAAAAGTAGGGAGGTTATGCTTCAAGTTGTACGAGAACTAATCAGACCACATCTGGAATATTGATCACCGAATTTAAGGAAAGATGTAAATGCATTAGAAGGGGCATTGTGAGGAATCAACAGAATGAGCATCAGATTGGGCAGGATCTGTGTAGAGGGAGAAAGTTAACGGATCCGGTCAATGATCTTTACTCATTAACCTGGAAGACTGCGCGGGATTCACTGCAGCCCATTGGTGGGATCCACAGTGACCAAGAAGCATGATGGCCAGGTCTACCTCATCACTGGAGATGCCCCCCACCCCCGCAACTGGAGACCCCCCCCTCATTACATCAGAGACCGGAAGGGATGGGATCAATGCAGGGTTCCCAGATGATGGTGGTGGAATGTCAATTAGACTAATTAATAAACAAATTGACACCCATTATCCCTGAGCCCAACGCAATTTAATGGTGGCTCAGGATTTAAATGGAGGCCTGGGTGTGTCACTTGAGCCCCTGGATCGCTGGTTCTCAGGCACTCCATGGCCAACCTCCTGCCCTTCCCTCCCAATACTCAATACCCAATCCTGCCGTCTCTCTGCCGGGGGTCCTCCTACCATCTTGGGCTTTGGGTTGGTGGAGTTCTGCACTTCTCCCATTGGCAGCATGAGAAGGTGCTAGTCTCTGGTTGGCTGACGCCTCCTGATGGGCGGAGAAGTCCTGTCGGTGACCAATTCAGTGACTGAAGAGCACTTGATTCCATTGGGGGCTTCGTCCAATGAAGGGGGGTCTCCTGTGGGCAAGACCCCTGCCACCCCACAAAATCCCCCGTTAACTGTCCCTCTCTGTGCGGCCCGCTGAGAATTTCCGCTGCTTTTTCTTTTTACTTCAGATTCCAGCAGTAGCTGCAGATTGTGGCTCTGGAATCTGGATTCAGCCGGATTGACACAGTCTCCGAGGGTGGGAATGTTCGGAATATGGTGCAGGGGTGGGTGGGGTGGGGGATGGATTGCACAGTGGATCTTCTGAGAATCATTCTAAAATTAATAACTGACGACTATCACATGGGACTACAATTCCTCAATCCTCAGAGTGTCATCACTCTGCAGAATCCATTATATTCAGAGAAAAGCATCAACGGTTCCCAGCCACAAATGCCGTCTGCAGTAAATAGATCTTCCAGAACTCCCAGTTAAAGGGTTCGAGTAAGTTCTCAAATTTAGACATTGATGCTTTCCATCATAAAATTAATTCAGTTTGTGGCGGTTTAAGGATCACTGAGGATATGAACCATAGAATCCCTACAGTCAGTAGGGTGCCATTCAGCCCATCGAGTCTGCACTGACCCTTCAAAAGAGCACCTTACCCAAGGCCACTCCTGCACCTTGATAGTAACCATCACCAATCCACCTAACTCGCCAATCAACCATCGCCAATCCACCTAACCAACACGTCTTTGGACTGTGGGAGGAAACCGGAGCACCCGGAGGAAACTCACGCAGACACGGGGAGAACGTACAGACTCCGCACAGACAGTCACCCGAGGCCGGAATTGAACCTGGATCCTGGCGCTGTGAAGTAGCAGTGCTAAACCCCCCCCCCCCGCCACCAGAGGAAACAGGATCTCTCCATTGACCCAGTCAAACCCTTTAATCACCTTCAATACCTGACTCAGATCACCCCTCAATCTCTAAAAGTCGAGGGAATATGAACTTAGTCAATGATTCCCCGTAATTAAACCCTTGTTGAATCATGTGTACACCCCTCTCTTCAAGGCCAAGGTGTTGAGCTGCCAGAGGGCCAATGCTCCTGACAGTGAAAGGCCCATCCCAATAATCAGTCCCCTGAAAGGAGACTTTACAGCAAAACTGAGTGAGAATTTCCAGACTAAAGCCAGTATGAAATGTCCAAGTGTTTTAAAACAAAACCTTAAAATAGATGGAAGATTTTGGGGATGGTATTGGGTGGTCCGTTGGAGGCAGCATTGATGTGAAGCCCCCTCTGCCACCCCAGGAGGATGTAAAGGATCCCACAGGCAAGCAGGGAGTTCACCTTGATCTCAGCCAATATATATCCCTCAGCCAGCACACTGAAAATTACTGAAGGTTAGAGCCCACGGGATCCAAGGATTTTGGCAAATTGGACCCAGACTTGGCTGAGTGGCAGGAAGCAGAGGGTGATGGGCGAGAGGTGTGTTTCTGACTGGAAGCCTGTGTCCAGTGGGGTCCCACAGGGGGCAGTGTTGGGGTCCCACAGGGGTCAGTGTTGGGGTCCCACAGGGATCAGTGTTGGGGTCCCACAGGGATCAGTGTTGGGGTCCCACAGGGGTCAGTGTTGGGGTCCCACAGGGATCAGTGTTGGGGTCCCACAGGGATCAGTGTTGGGGTCCCACAGGGATCAGTGTTGGGGACAGGGATCAGTGTTGGGGACAGGGATCAGTGTTGGGGACCCACAGGGATCAGTGTTGGGGTCCCACAGGGATCAGTGTTGGGGTCCCACAGGGATCAGTGTTGGGGACAGGGATCAGTGTTGGGGTCCCGCAGGGATCAGTGTTGGGGTCCCGCAGGGATCAGTGTTGGGGACAGGGATCAGTGTTGGGGACAGGGATCAGTGTTGGGGACAGGGATCAGTGTTGGGGTCCCACAGGGATCAGTGTTGGGGTCCTGCAGGGATCAGTGTTGGGGACAGGGATCAGTGTTGGGGTCCCACAGGGATCAGTGTTGGGGACCCACAGGGATCAGTGTTGGGGTCCTGCAGGGATCAGTGTTGGGGACAGGGATCAGTGTTGGGGACAGGGATCAGTGTTGGGGTCCCACAGGGATCAGTGTTGGGGTCCTGCAGGGATCAGTGTTGGGGTCCCGCAGGGATCAGTGTTGGGGTCCCACAGGGATCAGTGTTGGGGTCCCGCAGGGATCAGTGTTGGGGACGGGGATCAGTGTTGGGGACACGGATCAGTGTTGGGGACAGGGATCAGTGTTGGGGTCCCACAGGGATCAGTGTTGGGGACGGGGATCAGTGTTGGGGACAGGGATCAGTGTTGGGGTCCCACAGGGATCAGTGTTGGGGTCCTGCAGGGATCAGTGTTGGGGACAGGGATCAGTGTTGGGGACAGGGATCAGTGTTGGGGTCCCACAGGGATCAGTGTTGGGGACGGGGATCAGTGTTGGGGACAGGGATCAGTGTTGGGGTCCCACAGGGATCAGTGTTGGGGTCCCGCAGGGATCAGTGTTGGGGACAGGGATCAGTGTTGGGGACAGGGATCAGTGTTGGGGACAGGGATCAGTGTTGGGGACCCACAGGGATCAGTGTTGGGGACAGGGATCAGTGTTGGGGTCCCGCAGGGATCAGTGTTGGGGACGGGGATCAGTGTTGGGGACAGGGATCAGTGTTGGGGTCCCACAGGGATCAGTGTTGGGGTCCCGCAGGGATCAGTGTTGGGGACAGGGATCAGTGTTGGGGACAGGGATCAGTGTTGGGGACAGGGATCAGTGTTGGGGACCCACAGGGATCAGTGTTGGGGACAGGGATCAGTGTTGGGGTCCCGCAGGGATCAGTGTTGGGGTCCCGCAGGGATCAGTGTTGGGGACAGGGATCAGTGTTGGGGACAGGGATCAGTGTTGGGGACAGGGATCAGTGTTGGGGTCCCACAGGGATCAGTGTTGGGGTCCTGCAGGGATCAGTGTTGGGGACAGGGATCAGTGTTGGGGTCCCACAGGGATCAGTGTTGGGGACCCACAGGGATCAGTGTTGGGGTCCTGCAGGGATCAGTGTTGGGGACAGGGATCAGTGTTGGGGACAGGGATCAGTGTTGGGGTCCCACAGGGATCAGTGTTGGGGTCCTGCAGGGATCAGTGTTGGGGTCCCGCAGGGATCAGTGTTGGGGTCCCACAGGGATCAGTGTTGGGGTCCCGCAGGGATCAGTGTTGGGGACGGGGATCAGTGTTGGGGACACGGATCAGTGTTGGGGACAGGGATCAGTGTTGGGGTCCCACAGGGATCAGTGTTGGGGACGGGGATCAGTGTTGGGGACAGGGATCAGTGTTGGGGTCCCACAGGGATCAGTGTTGGGGTCCCGCAGGGATCAGTGTTGGGGACAGGGATCAGTGTTGGGGACAGGGATCAGTGTTGGGGTCCCACAGGGATCAGTGTTGGGGACGGGGATCAGTGTTGGGGACAGGGATCAGTGTTGGGGTCCCACAGGGATCAGTGTTGGGGTCCCGCAGGGATCAGTGTTGGGGACAGGGATCAGTGTTGGGGACAGGGATCAGTGTTGGGGTCCCACAGGGATCAGTGTTGGGGACAGGGATCAGTGTTGGGGACAGGGATCAGTGTTGGGGTCCCGCGGGGATCAGTGTTGGGGACAGGGATCAGTGTTGGGGACAGGGATCAGTGTTGGGGTCCCACAGGGATCAGTGTTGGGGTCCCGCGGGGATCAGTGTTGGGGTCCCGCAGGGATCAGTGTTGGGGTCCCGCAGGGATCGGTGTTGGGGTCCCGCGGGGATCAGTGTTGGGGTCCCGCAGGGATCAGTGTTCGGGTCCCACAGGGATCAGTGTTGGGGACAGGGATCAGTGTTGGGGACAGGGATCAGTGTTGGGGTCCCACAGGGATCAGTGTTGGGGTCCCACAGGGATCAGTGTTGGGGTCCCACAGGGATCAGTGTTGGGGACAGGGATCAGTGTTGGGGACAGGGATCAGTGTTGGGGTCCCACAGGGATCAGTGTTGGGGACAGGGATCAGTGTTGGGGACAGGGATCAGTGTTGGGGTCCCGCAGGGATCAGTGTTGGGGTCCCGCGGGGATCAGTGTTGGGGACAGGGATCAGTGTTGGGGACAGGGATCAGTGTTGGGGACAGGGATCAGTGTTGGGGTCCCACAGGGATCAGTGTTGGGGACAGGGATCAGTGTTGGGGACAGGGATCAGTGTTGGGGTCCCGCAGGGATCAGTGTTGGGGTCCCGCGGGGATCAGTGTTGGGGACAGGGATCAGTGTTGGGGACCCGCAGGGATCAGTGTTGGGGTCCCACAGGGATCAGTGTTGGGGACAGGGATCAGTGTTGGGGACAGGGATCAGTGTTGGGGACAGGGATCAGTGTTGGGGTCCCGCAGGGATCAGTGTTGGGGTCCCACAGGGATCCGTGTTGGGGTCCCGCAGGGATCAGTGTTGGGGTCCCACAGGGATCAGTGTTGGGGTCCCACAGGGATCCGTGTTGGGCCCTCGCTGTTTGTGATTTAAATGATTTGGACATGAACGTAGGAGGGTTGACCAGTAAGTTTGCAAATGAAACAAAAATTGGTGGTGGGGTGGTAAATAGTGAGGAGGAGAGCCTTCCATTACAGGAGGATATGGACGGGCTGCTCAGATGGGCTGATCAGTGGCAAATGGAATTGAATCGGGATAAGTGTGAGGTGATGCACTTGGGCAGGGCAAACAAGGCAAGGGAATACAGGATAAACGGCAGGACCCTGGGAAGCACCGAGGATCAGAGGGAGCTTGGTGTGCATGTACACCAGTCCCTTAAGGTACCAGAGCAGGTGGGTACAGTGGTTAAGAAGGCAGATGGTATAATTGCCTTTATTAGCCGAGGCATAGAGTTTAAGAGCAGGGAGGTTATGCTGGAACGGTATAAAACGTTGGTTAGGCCACAGCTAGAGTACTGTGAGCAGTTCTGGAATCCACATTATAGGAGGGATGTGATAGCCACTGGAAAGGGAGCAGAGGAGATTTACCAGGATGTTTGATTCATAGAATTTACTGTGCAGAAGGAGGCCATTCAGCCCATCGAGTCTACACTGGCTCTTGGAAAGAGCATCCTACCCAAGCCCACACCTCCACCCTATCCCCATAACCCAGTAACCCCACCCAACACTAAGGGCAATTTTGGACACTAAGGGCAATTTATCATGGCCAATCCACCTAACCTGCACATCTTTGGACTGTGGGAGGAAACCGGAGTACCCGGAAGAAAGCCTTGCCTGGGCTGGGGAGTGTTAGTTATGAAGAGAGATTGGATAGACTGGGATTGTTTTCCATGGAGCAGAGGAGACTGAGGAGGGACAGGATTGTGATGTGTAAAATGATAAGGGGCATAGATAGAGTAGACAGGGAGAAACTTTTCTCTTTGGTGGAGGGATCAATGACCAAGGGGCACGGATTTAAGGTGAGGGGCAGGAGGTTTAGAGGGGATGTGGGGGAAAACCTTTTTACCCAGAGGATGGTGGGAGTGTGGAACTCGCTGCCTGAAAGGGGGGTGGAGGCAGAGACCCTCATACATTTCAGAAGTATTTAGATGGGCACTTGCGATGCCGGGGCAGACACGGCTATGGACCAAGTGCTGGGAAATGGGATTAGAATGGTTAGGTGGTTGTTTCTGACTGGCGGAGAAGAGATGGGCCGAATGGCCTTTCTGTGCTGTAGACTCTGAGACTCTTTAACAGATTATCCTTTTTTGTTTGTGGGATCTTGCTGTGTACAGGTGGGCTGCCCAATTTCCGATGTTACAACAGTGACTGCATTTTAAAAAGTTGGGAGAGTCTGAGGTTCTGAATGGTGCTATGTAAATGCGGCTCTTTCTTTCAGACGGTGTGAGAACGATTGCAAATAGCAGAGAAAAGAACAATGAAAGGTCAGGTGGTTCCTATATTCCTGACCTGTAGTCTTGCCCAAGCAGCTGCAATAACATTGTGTCCCCAGCTGGGTGTGAAAGCACTAACGTTTATTTACAACACACCATCGTCCAGAGTCTCCCAGCTATATGGCTGCTGCTCCGTGTCCAGAATCGGTCTGAGGCAGTTACCCACACTCGCTGCGGTCAACCCCCACCCTGCTCCTCTGATTGGTTCTTCTGGGTCATGGGATCCTAACACCTGATCAGCCTTCCCAAAACCGGGAATCTCCAAATCCTGTCCGCTCACTGTGTGAATCAGTATTCCCAATACCGGGAATACTAAACCCTGTCCGCTCTCTGTGTGAATCAGTATTCCCAAAACCGGGAATCTCAAACCCTGTCCGCTCTCTGTGTGAATCAGTATTCCCAAAACCGGGAATCCTAAACCCTGTCCGCTCTCTGTGTGAATCAGTATTCCCTTAACGGGGAATCCTAAACCCTGTCCGCTCTCTGTGTGAATCAGTATTCCCAAAACCGGGAATCCTAAACCCTGTCCGCTCTCTGTGTGAATCAGTATTCCCAATACCGGGAATCTCCAAACCCTGTCTGCTCCCTGTGTGAATCAGTATTCCCAAAACCAGGAATCCTAAACCCTGTCCGCTCTCTGTGTGAATCAGTATTCCCAATACCGGGAATCTCCAAACCCTGTCTGCTCTCTGTGTGAATCAGTATTCCCAATACCGGGAATCCTAAACCCTGTCCGCTCTCTGTGCGAATCAGTATTCCCAATACCGGGAATCTCCAAACCCTGTCTGCTCTCTGTGTGAATCAGTATTCCCAATACCGGGAATCTCCAAACCCTGTCTGCTCTCTGTGTGAATCTGTATTCCCAAAACTGGGAATCTCCAAATCCTGTCCGTTCTCTGTGTGAATCAGTATTCCCAAAACCGGGAATCCTAAACCCTGTCCGCTCTCTGTGTGTATCAGTATTCCCAATACCGGGAATCGCCAAACCCTGTCTGCTCTCTGTGTGATTCAGTATTCCCAAAACCGGGAATCTCCAAACCCTGTCCGCTCTCTGTGTGAATCAGTATTCCCAAAACCGGGACTCTCCAAACCCCATTCGCTCTCTGTGTGAATCAGTATTCCCAAAACCGGGAATCTCCAAACCCTGACCGCTCTCTGTGTGAATCAGTATTCCCAAAACCGGGAATCTCCAAACCCTGTCTGCTCTCTGTGTGAATCAGTATTCTCAATACCGGGAATCTCCAAACCCCGTTCGCTCTCTGTGTGAATCAGTATTCCCAATACCGGGAATCTTCAAACCCTGTCTGAGAATGGGGAGAATGTGCAAACTCCACACGGACAGTGACCCAGAGCCGGGATCGAACCTGGGACCTCGGCGCCCTGAGGCAGCAGTGCTAACCACTGCGCCTCCCGTGAGGTTTCATCTGCAAATAGTTCCCCAGTTTATCCCCACTGCATTTCTTAAATTTTCCAATTCTAGAAACACACCAGTTGAGGTTTATGAGAGAAAGTGGAGAGTTTGTGCTCCTGCTCTCCCTGAAATGTGGATTTAAACTAAAGTTTGAGACCAAAGTCACAGCAATGATTCAGTCTCGTTCAAGATCCAAACCTACTCCAGCAATATTAAATAACCCAATCAGAAAGGAGGTGGGTGAGGGCTCAATCCTGCCGTGCGGTGTGGCACAGAAAGATTAATCAAACCTCCTTCTCGAAATACTCTATTCACCATTTAAACCCTTAATTCAGCCTTTGAAGGCAGGCTGCAGCTGGAGGGTTTCTGCATTCTGAGGAATGTTGTATTTTATATTATCCAGCCGGGATCTGACCTGATCAAACAGACTTTGTTGTGAAGTCAGTTCATGAGGGAAACTTTGACAGAAAAAAGCTCCATAAATCACAGGTTGTAAATTCTGGAACGCTGAGTGGGCCTTTATACAACTTGAAGAAAACATCAGTCCGCAAACAGCCTCGATCCAGGCGGATTTCTGTCTCTATCCAGGTGAATAAGGTAAACGCTCCGAGTCTCAGATAGTGTGTGGAATGCGGGGAGAATGACGAATGGTGCAGTTTGAGAATATATATAACCCACGACCAATGGTGATCTATTCAATAAGAATAATTCCCTGCGTCTGTCTGGAGGTAAAAGGAACATTTTGGCAGCAGCAGTGGATGGCAGGAACCTTTGTCCCTTTGCGGAATGGGCAGCAGCTGATGTGGGATCTGTGTCTCAGTGAGAGACAAAGCTCACCTGGAAATAGAAAGCTTGTGGGTTCAAATCCCACACATTGGCCGGAATTCACCCACTCCTCGGCCAGCGGGACCAATGGGGCAGGGAGAGGGGGGCAGGGTGAAAATTCAGCAAGAGATAGAGAAATACAGCACAGAACAGGCCCTTCGGCCCACGATGTTGCGCCGAACTTTTGTCCTAGGTTAATCATAGAATTTTGGACAATTTTGCTTGGCCAATCCACCCAACCTGCACATCTTTGAACTGTGGGAGGAAACCGGAGCACCCGGAGGAAACCCACGCAGTCACGGGGAGGATGTGCAGACTCCACACAGACAGTGACCCAAGCCGGAATCGAACCTGGGACCCTGGAGCTGTGAAGCAATTGTGCTATCCACAATGCTACCGTGCTGCCCTTAAGAAGTTAACCTCCACTCCATTATTCTACCCTAATCCATGTACCTATCCAATAGCCGCTTGAAGGTCCCTAACGTTTCCGACTCAACTACTTCCACAGACAGTGCATTCCATGCCCCCACTACTCTCTGGGTAAAGAACCTACCTCTGACATCCCCCCTATATCTTCCATCGTTTACCTTGAATTTATGTCCCCTTGTAATGGTGTGTTCCACCCGGGGAAAAAGTCTCTGACTGTCTACTCTATCTATTCCTCTGATCATCTCATAAACCTCTATCAAGTCGCCCCTCGTCCTTCTCCGTTCTAATGAGAAAAGGCCTAGCACCCTCAACCGTTCCTCGTATGACCTACTCTCCATTCCAGGCAACTTCCTGGTAAATCTCCTTTGCACCTTTTCCAAAGCTTCCACATCCTTCCTAAAATGAGGCGACCAGAACTGCACACAGTACTCCAAATGTGGCCTGACCAAGGTTTTGTACAGCTGCATCATCACCTCACGGCTCTTAAATTCAATCCCTCTGCTAATGAACGCTAGCACACCATAGACCTTCTTCACAGCTCTATCCACTTGAGTGGCAACTTTCAAAGATCTATGAACATAGACCCCAAGATCTCTCTGCTCCTCCACATTGCCAAGAACCCTACCGTTAACCCTGTATTCCGCATTCATATTTGTCCTTCCAAAATGGACAACCTCACACTTGTCAGGGTTAAACTCCATCTGCCACTTCTCAGCCCAGCTCTGCATTCTATCTATGCACAAAAGTCAGTCTTGCACCAACGTGAAATTACAGTGGGATCTTCCCATGCAGTCTGCCTTACCAGACTGAGAAACCCACTGATGGTCAGCGTGAAACTGATTGGCCTCCCGCTAAAGCAATGCAGGTGAACCTCTGACCCCCTTGCGACCGATTCTCTATCACACCAGCAGGACTGCGAAACCCTCTGGAACAATACCGGGTTCAGATGTCAGGATTCACCGGAACACGGCTTATGGCTGCCTCCAGAGTTCGGGGTGGAGCCTGGCAGCGAACCTGCATCTAAACCAACATACAGTGGCTGGGAGGAGCATCGACAGGCGTGTCCATCAATGGTCGGACACTTTTGAAATGTGGTGTCCGGATAGGAGGGTGCAACGCGGACGATCCCCGTAACCCAGTAACCCTACCTCAGCTTTTTGGACACTAAGGGCAATTTAGCGTGGCCAATCCACCTAACCTGAATACGGAGCACCCGGAGGAAACCCACGCAGACCCGGGGAGGATGTGCAGACTCCGCACAGACAGCGACCCAAGCCGGGAATCGAACCTGGGACCCTGGAGCTGTGAAGCAATTGTGCTATGTGGAGAATGTGCTGACCAATCTGTGCACAGCAAGCACCCATAGATGGCAATGTTGGATCTTTTACATCCATCAGAGAGGGTAGATGTGGTATCAAATTAACATTTCACCTGAACACTGGATCCACAGACAGTGCAGCACTCTCTCGCATCTGCAGTGGGACTGTGTGTCCAACTGCTCAACTCCCTGGAGTGGGACTTCACCGACTGAACACCAGACAGCGGAACGCTCCGACTTGGTATACACCATCCAATCGAGGGTCCACCTGCTACTACAGCCGCTCCGAACTGGCCAGCAGAGTGAGCATCTCCGATAACGGTCATCATGGGGGGGGGGCAAAGTGAAGGAGGGGGTTCTGGACAGCAAATAAAGATTGGTTGTTCCCTTTTGAGGGCAATCCTTTTATTAAAAGCTGTTTTTCATGGTGCAGGGATCTGGTCACATTCCACATCTACCGTAGGGTCAGTTGGGACTCCCCCGATGATAAACCTGCCGGGTCACAATGAAGGCCTGGGTCTTAGGGACATTTAGAGAGCCCCCACCCTCAGCCCAACCCTCATGCTCCCCGTATCATTCCTCTTGCCAAATAGCCATGGACTTTCAAGGCCAAAATCTTTTGTAAACGTCAATGTTCCCATGGCTTGTGCAGACTGATCTATTTTGTTGGAACTTTGGTCCAGATCTGTAGCTGAACCAGTTTAGAAAGCGATTACGCTCAAAGGAAATCTGTCTAAACTCAGAAGTATGACAGCAGCAAAATGTCAATAAAATGAATATGTCTATGTTCTGGGGCCTTTATCCAGTCTCACATCAATGCCCTCCTGTCCTTCTTAACCTTGTGGCGGGGGTTAAATCTGTGTCAGTTGGGGCTTTTCAATGGCCTTCATTGGCCCTTAGTTGGCAGTGGGTGCGACCCCGACTCCCACGACCTCGATATTTCTCAGGTGTGTGATGATGTCGGGTCACACACCCAATACCATTTCCGCAATTTGACCTGGTCAAGATGGTGTGTTGGAGCACCCTGACCTTCCCGGCCATGTTGCTCTGTGTGGGACTGTGTTCAGTTTGACCGCTGTGTTTCCCCAATTATAACAGTGACTGTCATGATATGCACTCATGCACATAATGAGATACAGACAGGCAGTGACAGACACCCAATACAGCCAATCAACACACAGGACAGAACACAACCAATCGCCAGGCAGAACACTAGAAGGTGGTCTCCCAGTATAAAACACACGAGGCATCAGCACTCCGCCTCTTTCCACTGGTGACAACTGTAGTGACAGTCAGGGTGTGTACATCAGTTAGCACCTTCTACACGTGGCTCAGAGCTAGTCTGGTCTAGTTAGTTATAGTAAGCACGCTTAGATTAGTAGAGTGTCAAACCCACAGCGAACTGTGTGCACTGCTTAACAAGTTCAGTAAAGTGTATTGAACAGTTTGGAGTCTACTTTCAAGTCCAACTGCATCTAGTTGCAGTCCGTGTTAGCCCAGGGTGATTAACACGACAGTGGCCACACTTCACAAACACCTCATTGGTGCAAAGGTGCTGGGGCATCCTGGTAAAAGGCACTATAGAAATGGAATCATTCTATTACAAAAAGTCTAGAATGGATCACTCCTGGAAATATGCAGATCGGTTATGTAGGCGATGCATATTGCCTGCTTCTGGCTGGTACTCAAGGACATAGGAATGTGCGGGGCTGTGTCACAACAGTGAATCTTGCTGGTGTGTGTAATATGAGGTCGAACTGCCCTCACACTGAGAAGGCAGTGGGGTATGTACAGTGACATAGACTCCGCTGTGAGAATATCAGCCCCAGTGACTGCCTTCCTGCTGAAACATTCACTCAGTTATTGTCCAGCTCCAAGTCTGTGGGAAGCTGCCAAGTCAGACATCAGACCTAAATCATCCGTTATGTTTTAACCTTTACTGAGTCACGATGAGGTCCAATAGCCATTATTCACCTGCCTTGTTGCTTGTTTCCCGCGGGGTAGTTAAGGCTGTCCACCCGGCCCTATATGGAAGTTGTGGGTTTCTGTCTGCAGTATTGCTGTCTGCGACAGGAATGTTTTTCAGAAGGCGAAGCAAGCTTTTTTTTAAAGATATAGCACCACCAGCTCCAGGGAAATTCGGGATGGGCAATAAATGGCGGCTTTGCCAGTGTCATCCAAATCCCCGAAACAAAAAGAGCAACTATTGTTCACCATTGGCTGCCGAGATTGAGAATTTCTCACGTCTAGAATTCTCACTGAGATTCAGTGTGGCAGTTTTAAATTTCCTTTCACATCTACACTAACAGTAACAGGCTGGAAACTCGAGGACCACCCACCTCCCCGCCGCCTCCCCCCCACCCCCACCGCCTGCAATTCCAATTTTGCAGAGGATGTGAAGATTGTGGGAAACATGTTAGAACTTCAGTTGAACCCAGCCTTTCTCGATAAACAGCAGACAGCACGGGTCAAACCACAACACCAGCAGAAAGCACAATGGCCCTTTAATTCACTGTCTGGAACAGCACACAAGCACAATCACCTCTGATACGGCTAACAGGTGGCCATTCAGCCCATCGAGCCACCGTTCAAATATACCATGGCTCATCTTAACCCTGTCAGAGGGTCAGTACTGAGGGAGTGCCGCACTGTCAGAGGGTCAGTACTGAGGGAGAGCTGCACTGTCAGAGGGTCAGTACTGAGGGAGTGCCGCACTGTCAGAGGCTCAGTACTGAGGGAGCGCCGCACTGTCAGAGGGTCAGTACTGAGGGAGTGCCGCACTGTCAGAGGGTCAGTACTGAGGGAGTGCTGCACTGTCAGAGGGTCAGTACTGAGGGAGAGCTGCACTGTCAGAGGGTCAGTACTGAGGGAGTGCCGCACTGTCAGAGGCTCAGTACTGAGGGAGCGCCGCACTGTCAGAGGGTCAGTACTGAGGGAGTGCTGCACTGTCAGAGGGTCAGTACTGAGGGAGTGCCGCACTGTCAGAGGGTCAGTACTGAGGGAGTGCCGCACTGTCAGAGGGTCAGTACTGAGGGAGTGCTGCACTGTCAGAGGGTCAGTACTGAGTGAATGCTGCACTGTCAGAGGGTCAGTACTGAGGGAGTGCTGCACTGTCAGAGTGTCAGTACTGAGGGAGTGCTGCACTGTCAGAGGGTCAGTACGAGTGCTGATCAGAGGTGCTGTGTTTTGGATGAGAAAGTTGTCAGGTAGATTTGGAAGATCTCATTCTGACATTGCAACATCAGTGCTTTAAATAAGCAAATTAATTAATTCATTAAAATAGAGTTAGTTTTTCAAGTTTTCAAAGACTGGAATTGAAGAAACAAAAAGGGAAAAGCAGCCTCCCAGTGACATACATTGCTCATTACTGTTAGGAAGCAAATGCAATGTTAGCATTCATGTCGAGAGGGCTAGAATACAAGACCAGGGAGTTTCTGAGGCTGTATAAGGCTCTGGTCAGACCCCATTTGGAGTATTGTGAGCAGTTTTGGGCCCCGTCTCTAAGGAAGGATGTGCTGGTCTTAGAAAGGGTCCAGAGGAGGTTCACAAGAATGATCCCTGGAATGAAGAACTTGTCCTATGAGGAAAGGTTGAGGACTCTGGGTCTGTACTCATTGGAGTTTAGAAGGATGGAGGGGATCTTATTGAAACTTACAGGATACTGCGAGACCCGGATAGAGTGGACATGGAGAGGATGTTTCCACTTGTGGGAAAAACTAGAACCAGAGGGCACAATCTCAGACTAAAGGGACGATTCTTTAAAAAAGAGATAAAGAGGAATTTCTTCAGCTAGAGGGTGGTGAATCTGTGGAACTCTTTGCCGCAGAAGGCTGTGGAGGCCAAATCACTGAGTGTCTTTAAGACAGATATAGATAGGTTCTTGATTAATAAGGGCACCAGGGGTTATGGGGAGGAGGCAGGAGAATGGGGATGAGAAAACTTGCAGCCATGATCGAATGGCGGAGCAGACTCGATGGGCCGAGTGGCCTAATTCTGCTCCTCTGTCTTATGGTCTAACACTAGCTGCTAATTTGAACACAGCGCGTGTGTGGGATTTGGTGTTTCTGTTGTGGTCTGACTAAGCAGACAATCCAGAGGCAGAGCCGATGCAGCAGCGTCTGTGGGTCTGGTGTGTATCTGAGACCCGGTAACCACACCACTCATCCATCAGGGACATTTGTGACCGAGCTGGGTTTCTCCCACACTCCTGTGACTATCTGCTGACCATTGCCGATATGATTTATTCCAGATTCTATTCCATTAACAGCTGCAGGGTTGAGATTTGGACTCATGTCTCCAGGACATTAATCCGGGCGTCTCGGATGCTCGCCTGGTACGGTAACCACTCTGCTACTGTGTCACACTCCCACTCTCAGAGGCCAGGGTTCACCTTTGGGGCAGAGGAATGAGGTGATGTTCTTCAATCTAACCAGTGCCATTTCTCAGCAGAGGTGACATGAAGGTTGGTCGCAAACTGCACAGGTCTCAGTATTGGCTGCAGTCACGTGGAGCATCATGTAAACATTCCCAGCCGTGCTGTAAATCCCAGGTTTCTGCCCATTCAGGTCACGGACCCTTGGAGAAGGTGCAGAGGACATTGACTCGGGAGCAGGGATGAGGGAGTCCAGTTAATTGAGAGAGGCTGGATTGTTCCCTCGGAACAGAGAAGTTTCAGGGAAGATCTGAGAGAAGTGTTCCAATTTAGCAAGTGCTTCCACGGGCGGCATTGACAGGACCATGGGGGAAGGGAAGGGTAAGTGAACTCATTGGAAAGCTCATTCAAAGAGCTAGCATTAATCGAATGGGCTGAATGGCCTCCTTCTGTGCAATGTCGTTGTATGATTCTCTGATTTGTGCACCGTTTAATTAACTGTGGAGCCAGTCCCAGCATCTGCCTTATCCACCCCTTGCCTGGATGTAGGAAAAGCATTTCCCGCCTCTCCATTGAATAATGTGCTGACCGGCTGGACTCCCTCTCAGGAGCCCCCCCCCCCCCCTTCTGGGAGCACCCGAGTGTCAAATCATCCTGGCTGTTTGCTCCCCAGGACTGTTACCATACTGGGTCCGCACAGTCCCTCATCTGAACACATCAGGGCATAACAAATGGGGCCAGAGGGTCAGTGGTTGATCGATTGTGGCCTTAATTCCTCTTTCCTGTTTGTCCCCTACAACCCACGACTCCCGGATCCATCAAAAAGCTGTCTGACTTTGAGTGTATTCAGTCACCCGGTCTTTGCTGTTCTCTGAGGAAAGAGACTTCCAAAGATTAATGACCGTCTGGGAGAAGAAATTCCTCCTCATCCCTGTTTTAAATTAATTAGATTTAATTTTAAATCTTTTTAAACTGTACCCCAAGATTTCCCACATGTGGAAACATTCCCCTCAGCATCTCCAGTGACACCCCCCCCCCTCAGAATCTCATGTTTCAATGAGGCCCCCTCCTAAACTCCAACAGATGTACATAGAACAGAACATAGAACAGTACAGCACAGAACAGGCCCTTCGGCCCTCGATGTTGTGCCGAGCAATGATCATCCTACTCAAACCCACGTATCCACCCTATACCCGTAACCCAACAACTCCCCCCCTTAACCTTACTATTTTATTAGGACACAACGGGCAATTTAGCATGGCCAATCCACCTAACCTGCACATCTTTGGACTGTGGGAGGAAACCGGAGCACCCGAAGGAAACCCACGCACACACGGGGAGGACGTGCAGACTCCACACAGACAGTGACCCAGTCGGGAATCGAACCTGGGACCCTGGAGCTGTGAAGCATTTATGCTAACCACCATGCTACCGTGCTGCCCTTTTGATGTAGATCAACCATTCCTCAGAAGACAACCCCTTCATCATTCCAGCAGAAATCAGCCCCATGAACCTCCTCAGAACTTCTTCCAATTCAACTATGTCCCTCCTAAATTAAGGAGACATTGTTTACAATACTCCAGCTCAGGTCTCACCAACTCCCTGTACAAATGTAGAAAGACTCTATCCCCCTTGCAATGAAGGCCCCCATTCGATCTGCTTTCCTAATCACTGGCTGTATCTGCATGCTGACCTTTTGCGATTCATGTACCAGGACCCCCAGATCCCTCTGTACCTCAGGGTTCCGCAATCTCGCTCCATCAAAATAATTTTCTGCCAAAGTGGACAAGTTCACATTTCCCCACATTATACTCCACCTGCCTGAATCCACGATTTTTCAGAATAACTTATTTTGTAGAACTCTTTTGTGCAGTAATGACCTGGCTGAACCTCACCATCTGATTAGAATCCACTGATGGAATATCCAGGATCTGTGTCGGGCGGTTTTCAGCGTTTTAACCAGTGCCACTCCCTCCACAATCACCAACTCTCAGACAAATGACAAGAAACTGGGGAAGGGATTGATCCGGATACAATTGGAAGGTCTCAGATTGAAGGGAAAATCATGTGGTCCAGGGCCATGTGGATTACCCCAACTCTGTAAATGACACTCACTGGGATGTGTTCATGTTGAACTTTAGTGCCAGACAAAAAATAGAGAATTATCCCGGGATCTGCAATATCTGGAATTCTCCTTTGGGCAACAGGCTGAGATTGGAACTTCTAACAATGGAACACAGATGGGCAGCACGGTAGCATTGTGGAAAGCACAATCGCTTCACAGCTCCAGGGTCCCAGGTTCGATTCCGGCTTGGGTCACTGTCTGTGCGGAGTCTGCACGTCCTCCCCGTGTCTGCGTGGGTTTCCTCCGGGTACTCCGGTTTCCTCCCACAGTCCAAAGATGTGCAGGTTAGGTGGATTGGCCATGATAAATTGCCCTTAGTGTCCAAAATTGCCCTTCGTGTTGGGTGGGGTTACTGGGTTATGGGGATGGGGTGGAGGTGTTGACCTTGGGTAGGATGCTCTTTCCAAGAGCCGGTGCAGACTCGATGGGCCGAATGGCCTCCTTCTGCACTGTAAATTCTATGATAGATGGAGAAGATTTGAAAATGAAAGCAATACTGTTTGTGGAATCTTGCTTTGCCACGTTTGCTATTATCTTCCAACAGGGTCAACATTTCATGAACTGTGAGGGACATCGGGATGTCCCGGGATGTGAAAGGCACAAATCAATGCACATACTACCTTTCTTAAACAAAAACAGAAAATGCTGGACATTCTCAGCAGGTCTGACAGCGTCTGTGGAGAGCGAGGGGAGCGAACGTTTCCAGTCTGGATGAATCTTTGTCAATTTGCTTTTTTCTACCTTTCTTTCACCATCTAAGATTGAATGGCCTTTGTGCTAACCCACTGATCCACCAGTGTTTCAGAAAATTGACAAGATATCAAAAGTAAGTTTGCAGATATGGGATAATCCCAACTGATTCTGATGAATAATTTCTCACTATGCATTCACAATAACCCACATTCTGTGCTGAATGCAACCCTCTCATTACCACACCATCACTGGTTTGGCACTGCTGCCTCACGGCGCCAAGGACCCGGGTTCGATCACAGCCCCGGGTCACTGTCCGTGTGGAGTTTGCACATTCTCCCCGTGTCTGTGTGGGTCTCACCCCCACAACCCAAAGACGTGCAGGGTAGGAGGATTGGCCACGCTAAATTGCCCCTTAATTTGAAAATTAAAAAAAAAACAATATACCCCACTCCCTCCACCACCGATGCACATTGGCAGCCGTGTGTACCGTCTACAAGATGCACTTCAGTAACTCACCAAGGCTCCTTAGGCAGCACCTTCCTAACCCACGACCACTACCATCTAGAAGGACAAGAACAGCAGATACCTGGGAACCCCACCACCTGGAGGTTCCCCTCCGAGTCACTCCCCACCCTGACTGGGAAATATATCGGCCGTTCCTTCACTGTCGCTGGGGCAAAATCCTGGAACTCCCTCCCTAACAGCACAGTGGATGTACCTACACCACAAGGACTGCAGCGGTTCAAGGAGGCATCTCACCACCTTCTGAAGGGCAACTAGGAACGAGGGTCTAGCCAGCGATGCTCCTGTGGGGCGGTCACACGAAAGAAAACTCCTGCATGTTAACGCTGATGGATACAGAATGTCCATTATCCCAGTGTTCTTCAAAATCGGGGGCACAACCCGCGGGTGGGTCGTGGGTGGGTGTAGGGAGGGTCACGGAGCCGTTGTCCACGGCGCTCCCGAACGTGCAAATTCCCACTCAGCAGCCGGCTTTCCATAACGCCGGCTGCAAACGGCCGCGAACATGTTTTTAAAAAAAGTTTGGCCGCATTGCGCATGCGCGCACGATGATCGGTGATCGGCTTTTATTCATTTATTTTATTCATTTATTTTATTCATTTAGTTTTTATTTTTTTCATTTATTTTATTCATTTTTTTTTACAAATTCGGGGGGGGTTTTATTTGATCACATTTTACAGGAAAAAATTTATTGGGCGGGATTCGCCTGGGGCCGGCGTCAATCCCGCCATGTCCCGAATTCTCCACCCCCCGAGATTCGGCGGGGGCGGGAATCGCGCCGGTCGGCGGGCCCCCCGCGGCTATTCTCCGGCCCGCGATGGGCCGAAGTCCCGCCGCTGACAGGCCTCTCCCACCGGCAGGAATCAAAACACCTACCTGACCGGCGGGACTGGCGGCGCGGGCGGGCACCGGGGTCCTGGGTGGGTCACGGGGCGATCTGACCCCAGGGGGTGCCCCCATGGAGGCCTGGCCCGCGATCGGGCATGTGCCGTGGGGGCACTCTTTTTCTTCCGCCTCCGCCATGGCCTTCACCATGGCGGAGGCGGAAGAGACCCCCTCTTACGCCAGCCGGCAAAGTCCTTTCGGCCCCGGCTGGCGGGGCGCCAAAGGCCGTTCACGCCAACCGGCGGAGTGGGAACCACTCCAGCGTGGGCCTAGCCCCTCAATGTGAGGGCTTGGCCCCTAAAGGCGCGGAGAGTTCCGCCCCTTTGGGGCGGCCCGACGGTGGAGTGATTCACGCCCACTCCATCCCGCCGGGTAGGGGAGAATCCCAGCCCAGAACTTTGGACAGATGGAGACTCCCTACTTTCCGACAGCGGAAGGCTTCACCTTCATCCAACAGGTTCCATTGGAGGAGGGTGTACGAAGGCCAAAGGGACCCAAAACCATTTCCTCCATTTTTGCCAGCAGCAAACAAGGTCAGAGAAAATGGTGGGTCGCGCAGGTCGGCCGGCTTGGGTCGCGAAGGTCGGTCGGCGTGGGTTGCGAAGGTCGGTCGGCGTGGGTCGCGAAGGTCGGTCGGCGTGGGTCGCAAAGGTCGGTCGGCGTGGGTCGCGAAGGTCGGCCGGCGTGGGTCGCGAAGGTCGGCCGGCGTGGGTCGCGAAGGTCGGTCGGCGTGGGTCGCGAAGGTCGGTCGGCGTGGGTCGCGAAGGTCGGCCGGGTTGGGTCGCGCAGGTCGGCCGGTTGGTGAAAATGAGTTCCCAGAAAAAAAGTTTGAATCACTGCATTATCCAATCGGGATAAAGTCATAAGACTGATCCATTTGAAATAAAATCCCAACATCCAGTCAGCATGGGCACCAATTCCCATAAAATCCCAACATCCAGTCAGCATGGGCACCAATTCCCATAAAATCCCAACATCCAGTCAGCATGGGCACCAATTCCCATAAAATCCCAACATCCAGTCAGCATGGGCACCAATTCCCATAAAATCCCAACATCCAGTCAGCATGGGCACCAATTCCCATGGATCCATTAGAATTCAGCAGGAACAGAAACTTCTGGCAACAAGTTTATTGAAACGAAACATCTGTGTCAGACAGAAAGCCGATGTTTATATGGCAGTTGTGAAAGATTTGGGTGCCTTCTTCTGCCAGAATCCCTGCTCAATACATTACCCAAGACCCCGATGTAAACATCAAGACTTCTCTTGTCTAATTTTTGTAAAGCTTAGTTTGTGTGGCGTTTGTCCCAGAATCATAGAAATATACCGAAGGGAAAAGAGGCCATTCAGCCCCTTGTGTATATGCTAGATCTTTGAAAGAGTAATCTCCAGTATGGATTCAACTCCCTCTTCAAATCACTGTAGGTCGGGCGTAAAAGTTGATCTTTGAAAGATTCTTCCCAAAAGTAGGATTGATTTATACGCTGAATATAAAATATGAACAATCGATGTCGGTGCCAGTGGTCGCCATTTTGTAATGTGAAACAAACCACAGGTAATTCAAATTAGATCTATGTTTTATGGAATTAATTCTTTCTACAAAGATATCTTTAAACATAATCAGAATGTTTCAAACACTGCCAAATTCACTGGGTGGGATTCTCTGAAATGGGGCTATGACCTCATGCCGGTGGGAAAACCGGAGGCAACGACTCCGGCGGCAACGGCCCCCCCAAGATGAGGAATTCTCCCCTTTCTAGGGGGTTAGGTCAGTGCTGGGGTCGTTGGCAACGCTCCAGCCGGTGGTGAAGGGCTGGCGCGAGTTTGCGCATGCACGGTACGGCTGGTGTGATTTCACACATGCGTAGAATGGCCGGCGTATTTCTGCGCTTGCGCAGACCAACCGTGGCGTATTTCCGCACAGGCGCGGGGGTCTTTTCTCCGCACCGGACCCCAGGCAATAGGGTGGAGCCCTACAGTGGCCCGGCGTGGAGGAAAGAAGGCTCCCATGGAAACAGCCCGCCCGCAGGATGGGTATGCCCCGATCGCGGCCCAGGCCACCGTGGGGTTACCCCCCCCGGGATCGGATCCACCCCCACCCCCCCCCCCCCCCCCCCCCCCCCCCAGGACCGCCCCTGCCAGGTCCCGCCGTGTGTGAGGCGAGTAATTCACGCCGGTGGGACTGGCCAAAATTGGACAGCCACTCAGCCCATCAGGCCGAAAAATGGCGCCGGAGAATAGGGCAGCCGGCATCAGGGCGACATTCGCACCTCCCCCCGGGGTTTCTCCGACATGGCGGAGGGTCGGAGAATCCTGGCCATTGTCTTCAGTAACCAACACATAGGGCTCCTTCCGACCCGCCCAGCGCAGGAACGCCACGGGTACGTCACGGACACTGGACAAGTCCGGTGACCTCAGACGGGATTCTCTGGTCACCAGGCAGACAAGGCCGGAGAATCCGGCCCATGGAGTTCACTGAATTCACACTTACACACTTTGGCTGTGGCACTAATGTGAGGGTCACACTCAGGATTAGATTTGTGGCTCCTGGTTTTGCCGCTGTCAGTCGGTGAATCATTGGCAACCATTCACTTTGGCATTCAGGCTTTAGGTGTCTATCTGAGCAGCACACTCGACTCTTCCACTCCACAAAGTGGCTTCACGAGATGTTCTGATGTATTTGCTGGACTCGGGTCAATTTGGAGCAGATGCAATATGTCTCTGGTGATGATGTAGCCATTCTGACAGTTTCCGAGGACCCATTCTGATTCGTGCTCCTCAGGATCAGGGTGGTCCCCGTTCCCAAGGTGCACCTGGTTTTGGACATCTTCACACCCCCGTTTTCCACCAACACCGGGTTTCCCCGCTGCAGTACAGTGATTTGATGAGTTTGATGTCAACTGAGTATAGGTGCAAACATGAATTTTGGGGTTGAAAAAATGTGATCAACTTCTAAACCCAGTGGATTTCTCCGGCCCAATGTACGTACGGCATTTGAGGAATCAACTTCCACCACCGTTTCAGTTTGTGTATTCTAGATTCTGACAACTTTTTGAGTGGAAACAGCTTCTCCTGTAGATCGTTTGCCAATGATTTTGAATCTATGAGGGCAGGTTATTGACCCGCGAGTCACAGGAAATGACTTTCCTCCATCTGCTCGATCAGAAACTCTCAACAACCTCTTCAAAATCTTTTCGGTCAACTTTCGCCATCACTGATCCGAGCGGAACAGTCCTAATTTTTTCTAAACTTCCTTCTAAATTCAGGTCCCTCAGCCCTGGGGGAACATCCTGATAAACCTCCTCCTCCTCAGGGGCTGATATTGGGAATGAGGGACGGAATGTTCTGTGAGCCCCTCACCACTCAGAGACAGCTATAATTGATCAGAGCCCCCGGGGTCTCTCCAATGACACAGTTCCTGGAGCTGAGGAGTCACTTGACAACAAGGGTTTAAATTCTTTTTAAGCATCCGTACAGTGCAGAAAGAGGCCATTCGATCCATCGAGTCTGCACTGGCCCCTTGCTCCAATAGGGGACCTTACCCAGGCCAAATTCCCTGCTTCTATCCCCATAACCCCACCTAGCCTTTGAGCAATTGACCATGGCCAATCCACCTAACCTGCACGTCTTTGGACTGTGGGAGGAACCCGGAGCACCCGGAGGAAACCCACGCACACACGGGGAGAACGTGCAGACTCCACACAGACACCATTATGGTAGCTGGAACTGAACCTGGGACCCTGGAGCTGTGAGGCAGCAGTGCTAAACACTGTGCCACCATGCCAGTGTGAGGCAGCAATGCTAACCACTGTGCCACCATGCCAGTGTGAGGCAGCAATGCTAACCACTGTGCCACCATGCCAGTGTGAGGCAGCAATGCTAACCACTGTGCCACCATGCCAGTGTGAGGCAGCAATGCTAACCACTGTGCCACCCACCTTGTTGGGCGAATTGTTGTGAGAATTTTATATCGACCGACACAAAGACATGATTTCCTTTGAGGGGAAATGAAGAACGCGGTGAGATGGTTTGACAATCCAAGCTGGGATGTACAGGGGCAAAGTCAGGAATCACTTCCCCACACAAAGGGGGTATCGGGAACCCCTTCCCCAAACAAAGGGGGTATCGGGAACCCCTTCCCCAAACAAAGGGGGTATCGGGAACCCCTTCCCCAAACAAAGGGGGTATCGGGAACCCCTTCCCCACACA
Organism: Scyliorhinus canicula; assembly: GCF_902713615.1. Taxonomy (NCBI): domain Eukaryota; kingdom Metazoa; phylum Chordata; class Chondrichthyes; order Carcharhiniformes; family Scyliorhinidae; genus Scyliorhinus; species Scyliorhinus canicula. The sequence continues at coordinate 158,763,352 of NC_052159.1, forward strand.
AAGGGGGTATCGGGAACCCCTTCTCCACACAAAGGGGGTATAGGGAACCCCTTCCCCACACAAAGGGGGTATCAGGAACCCCTTCCCCACACAAAGGGGGTATCGGGAGCCCCTTCCCCACATTAAGCTGCTGAGGTTGGGGCTCGATTGAAAATTTCAAAACCAAGATGAATGATTTGTGTTTGTCAGGGGTTGAGGGATATGAATAAACGATGGGAAATGAATTTCAGGAACAGACCAACCAGGGTCTAATCTAATAATGGGACAGACTGGAGGGGCTGAATGGCCTCCTCCTGGGAAAAGATGAGCAGAAAGTGACAACACATTTAATTTTTGATTTAATTTTTCTGTTCTTTAATAGGATTCAACTAGAATCCAGGGAGATTACCAATGCACCTGGATTCCAAAATAAAAGATATATAAACAGTGAGTGCGATCTACCGGCCGAGCCGTGCTGGAACCGGGAATTGGCGTAACCGCTGGATCCCGGGAGGGGCCTCTCCCAGAATTCCCAACGGCCATTACGCTTCGTAAGATCTAACCAGATCTTGTGAAACATCGTGTCCTGGGTCCCGGTAACAGTCTCGCACGGCTAAGTGAGTTGAAGAACCCTAACGGCCGCCCGGCAGCTTCTGGCCTCGCTGACGAGATCCCAGCGGGCAGCGTTCAGTCCTGGGCCAGGCAAAACGGAACCTGCGGGGATCTACCAGGAGATAGCAGCCCCTCCCCCCGGGTGGTCAGCTCCCCGGCAGGGTGGTACTCTGGTACTGGTGCCACCCAGATAACTTGGTACTGCCAGGGCACCTTGGTGGCAGTGGCACTGCGAGAGTGGCAGGCTGGCATTATTCCTGTGTAAGGATTGGGCCCAGGGGGTACGCTGCCCATGTGAGGTGGGATGTGGGGGGGGGGGTGTCAGAGGACCATTTAAAAATGTTGTCCTGACCTCTTCCTGCATGGAGGGGCTCCGCTGGCTGGAAATCACACCGAGTGTGACCTCGGGGCGTGTTCCTCACTGGGGCACTGAAAAACCCAGAGTGGCATTAGATAGCGGGGCCGTAACTGACCCAGCTAATCCCGCCCAGAAGGGACTCTAATTTATTTTAGTTTAATGGCACCCAATATGATTTGAGGGCAAGCCTCTCCATACCCACATAAATACTCCTCCTTCAGATTGGCACCAATCCTTCAGCTCGTTCTGCACTCTGGTTGATGTTAGCTGCCACATTCAGCAGCGTGAAGGATCCAGTATGGAGAGTGGGACAATGAAGCCTCTCAGCTCAGAGTCACCCACATCCCACGGCACTTCCAGGTCACCCGCGAGTATATTGGTAAAGGGCCAAACGGCCAATTAAGGAGGAACCAGTGAAAGTGATCCCGCCCAGAGGTCAGGCTGAAGGTAGTTGGGTTCCAGGATCCCTCCCTCCCCCCAGAAACAGACACAGTGAGGTCAGATTTCTCATCTTTGATCTCACACGGGACCATTTACAAAATCAGAAACATCTCGTAGCCTGGTCAATGTTTTAAATTATTTTTTGGGATGTGGGATTTGCTCGCCAGACCAGCGTTTATTTCCCATCCTTAACTTCCCTTGAGGAGGTGATGGCGGGCCGCCTTGTTGAATAGTTAGTGTTGTGTGTGTGGTGTGGGTACGTGGACATGGAACTTACCTCGTGTGATGGAAGGTGTCGATCGCAATCACAAAGCTCAGCTTCCCATTGAGTCGCGACTCACACCATCAGCCCCACATACAACACCGGCTGCATTTTCAAAGTATCTCATTGGCTGGTAATACTTGGCGATGCCCTGAGGTCATGCCAGACAAATCTTTCCACAGTTTGATGCAGGTTCCAACAAGATAGATTTGTACATCCACCATCAATCAAACCTGAGTTCCATTCCAAATATCCAGACAGTTTCTTTGATGCCGGACTCCTGAATTCATGTACAACCTCAGGACAAAGTGTGGGCCTGCTGAATGATCGGCAGTTAATGATCTGTCAATGGGCTGGTGGTATTGGGAGTGTCAGATTGCAGCAAGAAGAAGCCATTATGGCAGCAACAAGCTTTGTTATTTCTATATCCGGGTTGAGTTTGGAACCTGTGACTTTATGGCGTGACGATATTGTCGCTCTCCTTCAAACACATTCTTCTGTTTAAACAATGACATCAGTTTGTCTTGATTACGGGACTGTCTCTAAACCTTCGACATAAACAGGACAGAACCATTTCCTGCAGGAAGCTGAAGCATTCCCACCAACCCCAGTCCATGAATGCAGCTTTCCAGCAAACTGCAGACACAAATCCCCTCAACGCAATTAGGAGCAGAGTAGACCACTCAGCCTATCAAGTCTGCTCCACCATTCATACCATCATAGCTAATCTTCAGCTTCAACTCCATTTCCCCGCCCCGCCCCCCATATCCCTCGATTCTCCGAGAGACCAAGAATCTAACCATCCCGGCCTTAAATATCGTCAACACTGGAGTACCCACAATCCTCTGGGGGAGAGAATTCCAAAGATTCACAACCCTTTGAGTGAAGAGATTTCTCCTCATCTCAGTCCGAAATGATCAGCCCCATTATCCTGGAGCTGTTCCCTCCATCTTGTGGATTCCCCAAACTGATGGAACGATCTCGCATCCTGGTATTGGTCCAGTCGACCTCTCAACTGTTCTGATGCATTTCCACCTTTCATTAAATAAGGAGAGCAATGCTGCACACAGTCTAAATGCTGCACACAGTCTAAATGCTGCACACAGTCCTCTAAATGCTGCACACAGTCTAAATGCTGCACACAGTCTAAATGCTGCACACAATGCTGCACACAGTCTAAATGCTGCACACAGTCTAAATGCTGCACACAATCCTCTAAATGCTGCACACAGTCCTCTAAATGCTGCACACAATGCTGCACACAGTCTAAATGCTGCACGCAGTCTAAATGCTGCACATAGTCCTCTAAATGCTGCACACAGTCCTCTAAATGCTGCACACAGTCTAAATGCTGCACACAGTCTAAATGCTGCACACAATGCTGCACACAGTCTAAATGCTGCACACAGTCCTCTAAATGCTGCACACAGTCTAAATGCTGCACACAGTCTAAATGCTGCACACAGTCCTCTAAATGCTGCACACAGTCCTCTAAATGCTGCACACAGTCTAAATGCTGCACACAGTCCTCTAAATGCTGCACACAGTCCTCTAAATGCTGCACACAGTCTAAATGCTGCACACAGTCCTCTAAATGCTGCACACAATGCTGCACACAGTCTAAATGCTGCACACAATGCTGCACACAGTCCTCTAAATACTGCACAGTCTAAATGCTGCACACAGTCTAAATGCTGCACACAGTCTAAATGCTGCACACAGTCCTCTAAATGCTGCACACAGTCCTCTAAATGCTGCACACAGTCTAAATGCTGCACACAGTCCTCTAAATGCTGCACAGTCTAAATGCTGCACACAGTCTAAATGCTGCACACAGTCTAAATGCTGCACACAATGCTGCACACAGTCTAAATGCTGCACACAGTCTAAATGCTGCACACAGTCCTCTAAATGCTGCACACAGTCTAAATGCTGCACACAGTCTAAATGCTGCACACAGTCTAAATGCTGCACACAATGCTGCACACAGTCCTCTAAATGCTGCACACAGTCCTCTAAATGTGGCCTCCCCAATGTCCTGTACAACTGAAGCATAACCTCCCCACTTTTTTATTCAATTGCCCTTGCAATAAAAATAACTTGCTATTAGCTTTCGTAATGCCCTGCTCTACCTGTATACAGTCTATTGTGATTCATACACACAGACACCCAGATCCTTCTGCATCTGAGCTCTGTAGTGTCTCACCATTTAACTTTGTTTTTATTCTTTCTGAGAAAATAGATAATTTCATCAAACTCCAGGGCCGGGATTCTCCCCTACCCGGGGGGGCGGGGGGTCCCGGCGGGATGGAGTGGCGTGAACCACTCCAGCGCCGGGCCACCCCAAAGGTGTGGAATTCTCCGTACCTTGAGGGGCCAAGCCCTCACATTGAGGGGCTAGACCCGCGCTGGAGTGGTTCCCACTCCGCCGGCTGGCGTGAACGGCCTTTGGCGCCCCGCCAGCCGGGGCCGAAAGGACTTCGCCAGCCGGCGTAAGTCCACGCATGCGCCGGAGCGACAGTGGCTGCTGACGTCAAACCGGCGCATGCGCAGGGGAGGGGGTCTCTTCCACCTCCGCCATGGTGAAGATCGCGGGCCAGGCCACCATGGGGGCACCCCCTGGGGGCAGATTGCCCCACGCCTCCCCCCCCAAGGACCCCGGAGCCCGCCCGCGCCGTCAATCCCGCCGGTCAGTTTCGATTCTCGCCGGTGGGATTGGCCTGTCAGCAGCGGGACTTTGGCCCATCGCGGGCAGGAGAATCGCCGCGGGGGGTCCGCCGACCAGCGCGGCACGATTCCCGCCCTCGCCGAATCTCGGGGGGGCGGAGAATTCAGGACACGGCGGGGGCGGGATTGATGCCAGCCCCGGGCGATTCTCCGACCCCCCGAGGTGTCGGAGAATCCCGCCCCAGATCCTTGCCGACTTACTGAAACTGCCTATATTTTTGTGACCTTGTAATGTCCTCATCACTTTGCTTTTCTATCCATCTTTGTGTTGTAGCAAATTTAACAACCAGACCTTCAGTTGAGGTGCCAGCATTGATCCCTGTGACACACTGCTCATTGCATTTTGCCAAGCAGAAAATGCCCCTTTTATGCCAACTCTATGCTTCCTGTTGGCCAGCCAATCTTCAATCCAGGCCAATAAGTTACCCGTTATAACATGAGCATTTATTTTCCAGGCGCCAGCAAAAAACTGAGGGGCCTTTAAATTTGCCATTCTTTTAATTCCTTTCAACACTTTAATGCATTAATTATAAAAATACTGGCGATGGGAGGAAGAGATTTTTAGACCGACTATCAAGATGAATCCAATTCAATACCAAAGACTAGGCCTGGTTTCCAATTGGCTGCAGGAAGGAATGTATCTGGAGAATGGACCAATGGCTGGAGTGAGCTGGGTATGGAGGTCATGTGACCCAGCCAAAGTTGGCAACTCCAACCTGTGCAATCGCAATGCTATGGCCAGAGACAAAGAGGGTGAATGTTTAATGTGAAAAGGAAAGTCTCCACAGTCCCAGATGGCCAGAGGCTGCTTTCCCCTTTGAGTGGGGGGAGCTGGCTGGCGGTGGTTTAACCTGAGGGTCACCACATCTCCGGCAAGGGGTGAGGTTGAGAAGGTGGGGCCTTTATGGATAGCCTCAGCCGGTATGGGGATTGAACCCACGCTGCTGGCCTCGCTCCGTCTCACTAATCTGCTCTCTAGACAACTGAGCTAAACCGAACCCACCATTTTATAATGAGGTGCTCTCAGCAGTGACTCCCGTCCAGTGGGGACACACACTTCAAATTCAGGAATGGAGGCGATGTTCTGAATGGATGGCCGAGCTGTATTATGTGCGAGCAGAGTGTAACGGGGACGCACTCTGAAATCTCAGCTGTGTCTTTGATGGAATTTCTAAGCTGTGGAATGTGAAGCCAGAAACTCACACGTGTGTCTCCACATCCCACACTGTTGTGATATTTAGCTTGTGGGGAGCTTCAAACCACCAGAAGGAAATGTAAAAGATGTTTTTTTAACCCAATGTATGTATTTTGTAGCTGAGGAAAGATCATTTACAGAGCTGAGTGAGGAATGTGGTTCACGGTGTTCAACATTCTGGGTGCGATCTAACCGAATTACAACGGAGTCCAGAGCCAGTGGTTTAGCCGAGAAAGACCACGCTATCGAACGGGAATCTGTTCCAATCCGGGGCCTCCGCGGGGTACGTCAAGGTCACATTTAGTCCCGTTCCCTGCATTGAGGATTTCTCTGTACAGGAGGGGATCTGGGCGACATTTCTAAACGCCGCCCTGATCTCGCGACCCAGCGTGACCCCCGGACCCTACCGCAAAGCACCAACTCATCTAAAAGGGGGTCCTCAGGCCTCCCCTCTTACTGGCAGGGCACCCCTAGCCCGGTCCCCATCACGGGCACAATACCAGCCTGACACTACCCTTGCCAATGCAACCTGGACATCACCAGCGCTCGGGTGCCACCCTGCCTGGAGGCCAGCCACCCACAGCCACTAAACCCCTGGGAGATCCCCCGAGTGCCGTTCCACCTCAGCCGTGGGGATCAGTACCGAACGGCACTCGCTCGAGGTCTTCGAGGTGAGCTGTATATCAGAGTAGGTCCAGCCAACTCACTCTAATATGCAAATTTGCCAAATACTAATCCTGCCACAATGAGTGGGATCCAGTTTGGGACGTCTTGCAAGATCCCGTTCGATCTCAGAAGGCTTGGAGAGTCGGGTAAATCCCGGTATGTACCGGCAGCGATCCACCCCCGTTTGGGAGCAATGCAGCAGGTAGATCACAGCCATTGTCCAGCGAGTCACACTTACATCTTAATAATAATAATCACTTATTGTCACAAGTAGGCTTCAGTGAAGTTACTGTGAAAAGCCCCTAGTCACCACATTCCAGAACCTGTTCAGGGAGGCCGGTACAGGAATTCAACCCACGCTGCTAGCATTGTTCTGCATTGCAAGCCAGCTGTTTAGCCCACTGTGCTAAACCAGCCCCTTGGCCTTTTTAAAGCAAGATTCATTCCCACAAGTTTGTTTTTAAAAAAATACTTATGGACCAAAAATTGACATTATTCTCGTAAGTTTAAGGACAGATCCTGTGGCAGTGAGGGGCCTCCCTCCCTCCCAGTGAGGGGCCTCCCTCCCTCCCTCCCAGTGAGGAGCCTCCCACCCTCCCTCCCAGTGAGGAGCCTCCCTCCCTCCCAGTGAGGGGCCTCCCTCCCTCCCAGTGAGGAGCCTCCCTCCCTCCCAGTGAGGAGCCTCCCTCCCTCCCAGTGAGGGGCCTCCCAGTGAGGAGCCTCCCTGCCTCCCAGTGAGGAGCCTCCCTCCCTCCCAGTGAGGGGCCTCCCAGTGAGGAGCCTCCCTCCCTCCCAGTGAGGAGCCTCCCTCCCTCCCAGTGAGGAGCCTCCCTCCCTCCCAGTGAGGGGCCTCCCAGTGAGGAGCCTCCCTCCCTCCCAGTGAGGAGTCTCCCTGCCTCCCAGTGAGGAGCCTCCCTGCCTCCCAGTGAGGAGCCTCCCTCCCTCCCAGTGAGGAGCCTCCCTCCCTCCCAGTGAGGAGCCTCCCTCCCTCCCAGTGAGGAGCCTCCCTCCCTCCCAGTGAGGAGCCTCCCTCCCTCCCAGTGAGGAGCCTCCCTCCCTCCCAGTGAGGAGCATCCCTCCCTCCCAGTGAGGAGCCTCCCTCCCTCCCAGTGAGGGGCCTCCCTCCCTCCCAGTGAGGGGCCTCCCTCCCTCCCAGTGAGGAGCCTCCCTCCCTCCCAGTGAGGAGCCTCCCTCCCTCCCAGTGAGGAGCCTCCCAGTGAGGAGCCTCCCTCCCTCCCAGTCAGGAGCCTCCCTCCCTCCCAGTGAGGAGCCTCCCAGTGAGGAGCCTCCCTCCCTCCCAGTCAGGAGCCTCCCTCCCTCCCAGTGAGGAGCCTCCCTCCCTCCCAGTGAGGAGCCTCCCTCCCTCCCAGTGAGGAGCCTCCCTCCCTCCCAGTGAGGGGCCTCCCTCCCTCCCAGTGAGGAGCCTCCCTCCCTCCCAGTGAGGAGCCTCCCTCCCTCCCAGTGAGGAGCCTCCCTCCCTCCCAGTGAGGAGCATCCCTCCCTCCCAGTGAGGAGCCTCCCTCCCTCCCAGTGAGGGGCCTCCCTCCCTCCCAGTGAGGGGCCTCCCTCCCTCCCAGTGAGGAGCCTCCCTCCCTCCCAGTGAGGAGCCTCCCTCCCTCCCAGTGAGGAGCCTCCCAGTGAGGAGCCTCCCTCCCTCCCAGTCAGGAGCCTCCCTCCCTCCCAGTGAGGAGCCTCCCTGCCTCCCAGTGAGGAGCCTCCCTCCCTCCCAGTGAGGAGCCTCCCAGTGAGGAGCCTCCCTCCCTCCCAGTCAGGAGCCTCCCTCCCTCCCAGTGAGGAGCCTCCCAGTGAGGAGCCTCCCTCCCTCCCAGTCAGGAGCCTCCCTGCCTCCGAGACAGGATTTCAGGGTTTGGATCCTGCCCCACGACGCAAGTGTCAACCTGCAGTCCCTCCCAAACCCTTCAGATCCCTTTCCAACCCTCCCATACCCTCCCAACCCCTCCCAAACCCTCCTGACCCCTTCCCAACCCTCCCATACCCTCCCAAACCCTCCTGACCCCTTCCCAACCCTCCCATACCCACCCAAACCCTCCCAAACCCTCCAGATCCCATCCCGACCCTTTCCCAACCCTCCCAACCCCTCCCAAACCCTCCAGATCCCTTCCCGACCCCTTCCCAACCCCTCCCAAACCCTCCCGATCCCTTCCCGACCCCTTCCCAACCCTCCCAACCCCTCCTGACCCCTTCCCAACCCTCCCATACCCTCCCAACCCCTCCTGACCCCTTCCCAACCCTCCCATACCCACCCAAACCCTCCCAACCCCTCCCAAACCCTCCAGATCCCTTCCCGACCCTTTCCCAACCCCTCCCAACCCCTCCCAAACCCTCCAGATCCCTTCCCGACCCCTTCCCAACCCCTCCCAAACCCTCCAGATCCCTTCCCGACCCTTTCCCAACCCCTCCCAACCCCTCCCAAACCCTCCAGATCCCTTCCCGACCCCTTCCCAACCCCTCCCGATCCCTTCCCGACCCCTTCCCAACCCTCCCAACCCCTCCCAAACCCCCCCAAACCCTCCAGATCCCTTTCCAACCCTCCCATACCCTCCCAACCCCTCCCAAACCCTCAGATCCATTCCCGACCCCTTCCCAACCCTCCCATACCCTCCCAACCCCTCCCAAACCCTCCAGATCGCTTCCCGACCCCTTCCCAAGCCTCCCATACCCTCCTAAACCCTCCCGATCCCTTCCCGACCCCTTCCCAACCCTCCCAACCCCTCCCAAACCCTCCAGATCCCTTTCCAACCCTCCCATACCCTCCCAACCCCTCCCAAACCCTCCAGATCCATTCCCGACCCCTTCCCAACCCTCCCATATCCTCCCAACCCCTCCAGATCGCTTCCCGACCCCTTCCCAAGCCTCCCATACCCTCCCAAATCCTCCAGATCCCTTCCCGACCCCTTCGCAAACCCTCCCGAACCCTCAAACCCTCCAGATCCCTTCCCGACCCCTTCCCAACCCTCCCATACCCACCCAACCCCTCCCAAACCCTCCAGATCCCTTCCCGACCCCTTCCCAACCCCTCCCAAACCCTCCAGATCCCTTCCCGACCCCTTCCCAAACCCTCCAGATCCCTTCCCAACCCCTCCCAAACCCTCCAGATCCCTTCCCGACCCCTTCCCAACCCTCCCATACCCGCCCAAATCCTCCAGATCCCTTCCCGACCCCTTCGCAAACCCTCCCGAACCCTCAAACCTTCCAGATCCCCTCCCGACCCCTTCCCAACCCTCCCATACCCGCCCAAACCCTCCAGATCCCTTCCCGACCCCTTCCCAGCCCTCCCATACCCACCCAAACCCTCCCAAACCCTCCATAACCCTTCCCGACCCCTTCTCAACCCCTCCCAAACCCTTCAGATCCCTTTCCAACCCTCCCATACCCTCCCAACCCCTCCCAAACCCTCCTGACCCCTTCCCAACCCTCCCATACCCTCCCAAACCCTCCTGACCCCTTCCCAACCCTCCCATACCCACCCAAACCCTCCCAAACCCTCCAGATCCCTTCCCGACCCCTTCCCAACCCTCCCAACCCCTCCCAAACCCTCCAGATCCCTTCCCGACCCCTTCCCAACCCCTCCCAAACCCTCCCGATCCCTTCCCGACCCCTTCCCAACCCTCCCAACCCCTCCCGACCCCTTCCCAACCCTCCCATACCCTCCCAACCCCTCCTGACCCCTTCCCAACCCTCCCATACCCACCCAAACCCTCCCAACCCCTCCCAAACCCTCCAGATCCCTTCCCGACCCTTTCCCAACCCCTCCCAACCCCTCCCAAACCCTCCAGATCCCTTCCCGACCCCTTCCCAACCCCTCCCAAACCCTCCAGATCCCTTCCCGACCCTTTCCCAACCCCTCCCAACCCCTCCCAAACCCTCCAGATCCCTTCCCGACCCCTTCCCAACCCCTCCCGATCCCTTCCCGACCCCTTCCCAACCCTCCCAACCCCTCCCAAACCCCCCCAAACCCTCCAGATCCCTTTCCAACCCTCCCATACCCTCCCAACCCCTCCCAAACCCTCAGATCCATTCCCGACCCCTTCCCAACCCTCCCATACCCTCCCAACCCCTCCCAAACCCTCCAGACCGCTTCCCGACCCCTTCCCAAGCCTCCCATACCCTCCTAAACCCTCCCGATCCCTTCCCGACCCCTTCCCAACCCTCCCAACCCCTCCCAAACCCTCCAGATCCCTTTCCAACCCTCCCATACCCTCCCAACCCCTCCCAAACCCTCCAGATCCATTCCCAACCCCTTCCCAACCCTCCCATATCCTCCCAACCCCTCCAGATCGCTTCCCGACCACTTCCCAAGCCTCCCATACCCTCCCAAATCCTCCAGATCCCTTCCCGACCCCTTCGCAAACCCTCCCGAACCCTCAAACCCTCCAGATCCCTTCCCGACCCCTTCCCAACCCTCCCATACCCACCCAACCCCTCCCAAACCCTCCAGATCCCTTCCCGACCCCTTCCCAACCCCTTCCCAACCCCTCCCAAACCCTCCAGATCCCTTCCCGACCCCTTCCCAAACCCTCCAGATCCCTTCCCAACCCCTCCCAAACCCTCCAGATCCCTTCCCGACCCCTTCCCAACCCTCCCATACCCGCCCAAATCCTCCAGATCCCTTCCCGACCCCTTCGCAAACCCTCCCGAACCCTCAAACCTTCCAGATCCCCTCCCGACCCCTTCCCAACCCTCCCATACCCGCCCAAACCCTCCAGATCCCTTCCCGACCCCTTCCCAGCCCTCCCATACCCACCCAAACCCTCCCAAACCCTCCATATCCCTTCCCGACCCCTTCTCAACCCCTCCCAAACCCTCCAGATCCCTTCCCGACCCCTTCCCAACCCTCCCATATCCACCCAAACCCTCCCAAACCCTCCAGATCCCTTCCCTTCCCAACCCTCCCATACCCGCCCAAACCCACCAGATCCCTTCCCGACCCCTTCGCAAACCCTCCCAACCCCTCCCAAACCCTCCAGATCCCTTCCCGACCCCTTCCCAACCCTCCCATACCCGCCCAAACCCTCCAGATCCCTTCCCAACCCTCCATACCCACCCAAACCCGCCCAAACCCTCCCAACCCCTCCCAAACCCTCCAGATCCCTTCCCGACCCCTTCCCAACCCTCCCATACCCGCCCAAACCCTCCAGATCCCTTCCCAACCCCTTCCCAACCCTCCATACCCACCCAAACCCTCCCAACCCCTCCCAAACCCTCCAGATCCCTTCCCAACCCGCCCATACCCTTCCATACCCTCCCAAACCCTCCAGATCCCTTCCCGACCCCTTCCCAACCCCTCCCGAACCCTCCAGATCCATTCCCGACCCCTTCGCAAACCCTCCCGAACCTTCAAACCCTCCAGATCCCTTCCCGACCCCTTCCCAACCCTCCCATAACCACCCAAACCCTCCCAAACCCTCCAGATCCCTTCCCGACCCCTTCCCAAACCCTCCCGAACCCTCAAACCCTCCAGATCCCTTCCCGACCCCTTCCCAACCCTCCCATACCCGCCCAAATCCTCCAGATCCCTTCCCGACCCCTTCGCAAACCCTCCCGAACCCTCAAACCTTCCAGATCCCCTCCCGACCCCTTCCCAACCCTCCCATACCCGCCCAAACCCTCCAGATCCCTTCCCGACCCCTTCCCAGCCCTCCCATACCCACCCAAACCCTCCCAAACCCTCCATAACCCTTCCCGACCCCTTCTCAACCCCTCCCAAACCCTTCAGATCCCTTTCCAACCCTCCCATACCCTCCCAACCCCTCCCAAACCCTCCTGACCCCTTCCCAACCCTCCCATACCCTCCCAAACCCTCCTGACCCCTTCCCAACCCTCCCATACCCACCCAAACCCTCCCAAACCCTCCAGATCCCTTCCCGACCCTTTCCCAACCCTCCCAACCCCTCCCAAACCCTCCAGATCCCTTCCCGACCCCTTCCCAACCCCTCCCAAACCCTCCCGATCCCTTCCCGACCCCTTCCCAACCCTCCCAACCCCTCCTGACCCCTTCCCAACCCTCCCATACCCTCCCAACCCCTCCTGACCCCTTCCCAACCCTCCCATACCCACCCAAACCCTCCCAACCCCTCCCAAACCCTCCAGATCCCTTCCCGACCCTTTCCCAACCCCTCCCAACCCCTCCCAAACCCTCCAGATCCCTTCCCGACCCCTTCCCAACCCCTCCCAAACCCTCCAGATCCCTTCCCGACCCTTTCCCAACCCCTCCCAACCCCTCCCAAACCCTCCAGATCCCTTCCCGACCCCTTCCCAACCCCTCCCGATCCCTTCCCGACCCCTTCCCAACCCTCCCAACCCCTCCCAAACCCCCCCAAACCCTCCAGATCCCTTTCCAACCCTCCCATACCCTCCCAACCCCTCCCAAACCCTCAGATCCATTCCCGACCCCTTCCCAACCCTCCCATACCCTCCCAACCCCTCCCAAACCCTCCAGACCGCTTCCCGACCCCTTCCCAAGCCTCCCATACCCTCCCAAACCCTCCCGATCCCTTCCCGACCCCTTCCCAACCCTCCCAACCCCTCCCAAACCCTCCAGATCCCTTTCCAACCCTCCCATACCCTCCCAACCCCTCCCAAACCCTCCAGATCCATTCCCAACCCCTTCCCAACCCTCCCATATCCTCCCAACCCCTCCAGATCGCTTCCCGACCACTTCCCAAGCCTCCCATACCCTCCCAAATCCTCCAGATCCCTTCCCGACCCCTTCGCAAACCCTCCCGAACCCTCAAACCCTCCAGATCCCTTCCCGACCCCTTCCCAACCCTCCCATACCCACCCAACCCCTCCCAAACCCTCCAGATCCCTTCCCGACCCCTTCCCAACCCCTTCCCAACCCCTCCCAAACCCTCCAGATCCCTTCCCGACCCCTTCCCAAACCCTCCAGATCCCTTCCCAACCCCTCCCAAACCCTCCAGATCCCTTCCCGACCCCTTCCCAACCCTCCCATACCCGCCCAAATCCTCCAGATCCCTTCCCGACCCCTTCGCAAACCCTCCCGAACCCTCAAACCTTCCAGATCCCCTCCCGACCCCTTCCCAACCCTCCCATACCCGCCCAAACCCTCCAGATCCCTTCCCGACCCCTTCCCAGCCCTCCCATACCCACCCAAACCCTCCCAAACCCTCCATATCCCTTCCCGACCCCTTCTCAACCCCTCCCAAACCCTCCAGATCCCTTCCCGACCCCTTCCCAACCCTCCCATATCCACCCAAACCCTCCCAAACCCTCCAGATCCCTTCCCTTCCCAACCCTCCCATACCCGCCCAAACCCTCCAGATCCCTTCCCGACCCCTTCGCAAACCCTCCCAACCCCTCCCAAACCCTCCAGATCCCTTCCCGACCCCTTCCCAACCCTCCCATACCCGCCCAAACCCTCCAGATCCCTTCCCAACCCTCCATACCCACCCAAACCCGCCCAAACCCTCCCAACCCCTCCCAAACCCTCCAGATCCCTTCCCGACCCCTTCCCAACCCTCCCATACCCGCCCAAACCCTCCAGATCCCTTCCCAACCCCTTCCCAACCCTCCATACCCACCCAAACCCTCCCAACCCCTCCCAAACCCTCCAGATCCCTTCCCAACCCGCCCATACCCTTCCATACCCTCCCAAACCCTCCAGATCCCTTCCCGACCCCTTCCCAACCCCTCCCGAACCCTCCAGATCCATTCCCGACCCCTTCGCAAACCCTCCCGAACCTTCAAACCCTCCAGATCCCTTCCCGACCCCTTCCCAACCCTCCCATAACCACCCAAACCCTCCCAAACCCTCCAGATCCCTTCCCGACCCCTTCCCAAACCCTCCCGAACCCTCAAACCCTCCATATCCCTTCCCGACTCCTTCCCAACCCTCCCATACCCTCCCGAACCCTCCAGATCCCTTCCCGACCCCTTCGCAAACCCTCCCGAACCCTCAAACCCTCCAGATCCCTTCCCGACCCCTTCCCAACCCTCCCAAACTTTCCCAAACCCTCCCAAATATGGCAATGGCTGGCGGTGAGACAGGCGACAGTCCTGGACAGCCGAACTGGATGTGGTGCGGTGCCCCCAAACAGACCAGTGACCTGTCTCAGGAATAACTACCTTTGGAAACAGACAAAGGTCTGTTTTTGCCATCATTCGGTCCAGGAAGGGAATTGGAATTAAAGAAAGTTAAAATCTGTCTTTATCTGTATCAGTTTGTCTCAGTAATGGTATCGCCGCACGCCCATTGCACCGGGCACTATCTGGTCCTGCACAGTAGACAGGGACAATCTGCCACAGGCCTAACTTTCAAACCATAGAATCCCGACAGTGTAGAAGGAGGCCATTCGGCCCATCGAGTCTGCACCAACCCTCTGAACGAGCTCCCTGCAAAGGAACTCCCCCTATCCCACTAACCCTGTGCATTGATTATGGCCAATCCACCTAACCTGCCCGTCTTTGGACTGTGGGAGGAAACCGGAGCACCCGGAGGAAACCCACGCACACACGGGGAGGACGTGCAGACTCCGCACAGTCACCCTGGAGCTGTGAGGCAGCAGTGCTAACCACTGTGTCACCAAGGGGAAACAGGGAGATAAATCAGAGTGGGAAAGACAGACGCTCCATTATCGCCCAGACCTGCATTTGTGTAGCACCTCTCACAACCTCAGCTTTCTCCAATGCAGCACAATACTGCAGGGGATGTTTGAGTGGCTGTTTCCCAGTGTCTGAGTCACTGGGATATAAATGAGACATGGAGCAGAAAATATTGACCACGTGACCAAAGTTAATGGACATTTAAACATCACGAACGCCGGACAAAATGCTGGGATTTATTGCATCTCTGATAGCAAAGATTTGCAAAGATCTCTGATAGCAAAGATTTGCGATCCGATTGGCAGTTATCATGACAGAGTTTGCAATTTTCTGAATAATTTTCTTCCACCTGGTTTGGGATCCAAAACAACTCAGTGATCACATCACAGCGCGAGTGTCTGGTTAGAGTAACAACCCACTGATATCCAGGTTAATCCAGAAAATAAACACTAACTCTAATGACAGACATACCAGGTCATGAGGTTAGATCAGAAACATGTTTTCCTGGGTGGTACAGTTGTGCAGTGGGTTAGCACTGCTGCCTCACGGCGCCGAGGTCCCAGGTTTGATCCCGGCCCTGGGTCACTGTCCGTGTGGAGTTTGCACATTCTCCCCGTGTCTGCGTGGGTCTCACCCCCACAACCCAAAGATGTGCAGGGTAGGTGGGATTGGCCACGCAATTTAGCCCCTTAATTGGAAAAAATGAATTGGATACTCCAAATATATTTTTTAAAAAGAAATACGTGTTCCAAATCTAAATTGAGAATGTGCAGCATTTTACAGAAAAAACGGAATTTTAGCAGCTAAAACGAAAGGTCTGCATTTCAATATCACCTTTCATGACTCATGGCTTTTGATTGAACAGCAGGATCCAGCAAACAGCAGCGAGATACTGATTGGATAAGCTGCTGCTGTGTGAGGGGAAACTGAGCGGGGCCGCATTCTCCGTCTGGGAGACTGGTGTTCCCGCTGAGACTGAATATCCAACCATTTGTATTCCCATTGGGAATGCCAGTCGTTCCGTGATTCAGGACCCAACATTCTGCTGGCGTGAATTGAGAGTAATTCCCGGCATTGGGAGGGGGGAGCATTGGGGAGGGTCTGGGGCATTGGGTTCGGTCTGGGGGGTTCTGGGGCAATGGGGGGGGAGGGTCTGGGGGGGGTCTGGGGCAATGGGTTTGGTCTGGGGGGGTCTGGGGCATTGGGTTCGGTCTGGGGGGGTCTGGGGCAATGGGGGGGGGTCGGGGGGGGGGGTCTGGGACAATGGTTTCGGTCTGGGGGGGGGTCAGGGGCAATGGTTTTGGTCTGGGGGGGGGTCAGGGGCATTGGGTTTGGTCTGGGGGGGTCTGGGGCAGTGGGTTTTGTCTGGGGGGGTCTGGGGCAGTGGGTTCGGTCTGGGGGGGGTCTGGGGCAATGGGTTCGGTCTGGGGGGGTCTGGGGCAATGGGGGGGGGGTCTGGGGGGGTCTGGGACAATGGGTTCGGTCTGGGGGGGTCTGGGGCAATGGGTTCGGTCTGGGGGGGTCTGGGGCAATGGGTTCGGTCTGGGGGGGTCTGGGGCAATGGGTTCGGTCTGGGGGGGTCTGCGGCAATGGGTTCGGTCTGGGGGGGGTCTGGGGCAATGGGTTCGGTCTGGGGGGGGTCTGGGGCATTGGGTTCGGTCTGGGGGGGGGTCTGCGGCAGTGGGTTTGGTCTGGGGGGTCTGGGGCAGTGGGTGCGGTCTGGGGGGGGTCTGGGGCATTGGGGAGGGTCTGGGGGGGGGTCTGGGGCATTGGGGAGGGTCGGGGGGGTCTGGGGCAGTGGGTTCGGTCTGGGAGGGTCTGGGGCATTGGGGAGGGTCTGGGGGGGGTCTGGGGCATTGGGGGGGTCTGGGGCAGTGGGTTCGGTCTGGAGCAATGGGTTCAGTCTGGGGGGGGGTCTGGGGCAATGGGTTCGGTCTGGGGGGGGGACTGGGGCAATGGGTTCGGTCTGGGGGGGTCTGGGGCAATGGGTTCGGTCTGGGGGGGTCTTGGGCATTGGGGAGGGTCTGGGGGGGTCTGGGGCAGTGGGTTTGGTCTGGGGGGGTCTGGGGCATTGGGGAGGGTCTGGGGGGGTCTGGGGCATTGGGGAGAGTCTGGGGGGGGGTCTGGGGCAGTGGGTTTGGTCTGGGGGGGTCTGGGGCATTGGGGAGGGTCTGGGGCATTGGGGAGGGTCTGGGGGGTTCTGGGGCATTGGGGAGGGTCTGGGGGGGTCTGGGGCAGTGGGTTCGGTCTGGGGGGGGTCTGGGGCAGTGGGTTCGGTCTGGGGGGGGTCTGGGGCAATGGGTTCGGTCTGGGGGGGGGGGTCTGGGGCAATGGGTTCGGTCTGGGGGGTCTGGGGCATTGGGTTCGGTCTGGGGGGGGTCTGGGGCAGTGGGTTCGGTCTGGGGGGGGGTCTGGGGCAATGGGTTCGGTCTGGGGGGGGTCTGGGGCAATGGGTTTGGTCTGGGGGGGGGTCTGGGGCAATGGGTTTGGTCTGGGGGGGGACTGGGGCAGTGGGTTTGGTCTGGGGGGTCTGGGGCAGTGGGTTCGGTGTGGGGGGGTCTGGGGCATTGGGGAGGGTCTAGGGGGGGTCTGGCGCAGTGGGTTCGGTCTGGGGGGGGTCTGCGGCAATGGGGGGGTTCTGCAGGGGGGTCTGGGGCTTTGGGTTCGGTCTGGGGGGGGTACTGGGGCAATGGGTTCGGTCTGGGGGGGTCTGGGGCAATGGGTTCGGTCTGGGGGGGTCTTGGGCATTGGGGAGGGTCTGGGGGGTCTGGGGCAGTGGGTTTGGTCTGGGGGGGTCTGGGGCATTGGGGAGGGTCTGGGGGGGTCTGGGGCAGTGGGTTTGGTCTGGGGGGGTCTGGGGCATTGGGGAGGGTCTGGGGGGGTCTGGGGCATTGGGGAGAGTCTGGGGGGGGGGTCTGGGGCAGTGGGTTTGGTCTGGGGGGGTCTGGGGCATTGGGGAGGGTCTGGGGCATTGGGGAGGGTCTGGGGGGGTCTGGGGCATTGGGGAGGGTCTGGGGGGGGGTCTGGGGCAGTGGGTTCGGTCTGGGGGGGGTCTGGGGCATTGGGTTCGGTCTGGGGGGGTCTGGGGCAATGGGTTCGGTCTGGGGGGGGCTGGGGCAATGGGTTTGGTCTGGGGGGGGTCTGGGGCAATGGGTTTGGTCTGGGGGGGGGACTGGGGCAGTGGGTTTGGTCTGGGGGGTCTGGGGCATTGGGGAGGGTCTAGGGGGGGTCTGGGGCAGTGGGTTCGGTCTGGGGGGGGGTCTGCGGCAATGGGGGGGTTCTGCAGGGGGGTCTGGGGCATTGGGTTCGGTCTGGGGGGGTCTGGGGCAATGGGTTCGGTCTGGGGGGGTCTGGGGCATTGGGGAGGGTCTGGGGGGGTCTGGGGCAGTGGGTTTGGTCTGGGGGGATCTGGGGCATTGGGGAGGGTCTGGGGGGGGTCTGGGGCATTGGGGAGGGTCAGGGGGGGTCTGGGGCATTGGGGAGGGTCTGGGGGGGTCTGGGGCATTGGGGAGGGTCAGGGGGGTCTGGGGCAGTGGGTTCGGTCTGGGGGGGGTCTGGGGCAATGGGTTCGGTCTGGGGGGGGTCTGGGGCAGTGGGTTCGGTCTGGGAGGGTCTGGGGCATTGGGGAGGGTCAGGGGGGGTCTGGGGCAGTGGGTTCGGTCTGGGGGGGGTCTGGGGCAGTGGGTTCGGTCTGGGGGGGTCTGGGGCATTGGGTTCGGTCTGGGGGGGGTCTGGGGCAGTGGGTTTGGTCTGGGGGGTCTGGGGCAGTGGGTGCGGTCTGGGGGGTCTGGGGCATTGGGTTCGGTCTGGGGGGGGTCTGGGGCAGTGGGTGTGGTCTGGGGGGGGTCTGGGGCATTGGGGAGGGTCTGGGGGGGTCTGGGGCATTGGGGAGGGTCAGGGGGGTCTGGGGCAGTGGGTTCGGTCTGGGAGGGTCTGGGGCATTGGGGAGGGTCTGGGGGGGGGGTCTGGGGCATTGGGGGGGGTCTGGGGCAGTGGGTTCGGTCTGGAGCAATGGGTTCAGTCTGGGGGGGGGGTCTGGGGCAATGGGTTCGGTCTGGGGGGGTCTGGGGCAATGGGTTCGGTCTGGGGGGGTCTGGGGCATTGGGGAGGGTCTGGGGGGTCTGAGGCATTGGGGAGGGTCTGGGGGGGGTCTGGGGCAGTGGGTTCGGTCTGGGGGGGTCTGGGGCATTGGGGAGGGTCTGGGGCAGTGGGTTCGGTCTGGGGGGGTCTGGGGCAATGGGTTCGGTCTGGGGGGGGTCTGGGGCAATGGGTTCGGTCTGGGGGGGTCTGGGGCATTGGGGAGGGTCTGGGGGGGGTCTGGGGCATTGGGGAGGGTCAGGGGGGTTCTGGGGCAGTGGGTTCGGTCTGGGAGGGTCTGGGGCATTGGGGAGGGTCTGGGGGGGGGTCTGGGGCATTGGGGGGGGTCTGGGGCAATGGGTTCAGTCTGGGGGGGGTCTGGGGCAATGGGTTCGGTCTGGGGGGGGACTGGGGCAATGGGTTCGGTCTGGGGGGGTCTGGGGCAGTGGGTTTGGTCTAGGGCATTGGGGAGGGTCTGGGGCATTGGGGAGGGTCTGGGGGGGTCTGGGGCATTGGGGAGGGTCTGGGGGGGTCTGGGGCATTGGGGAGGGTCTGGGGGTGTCTGGGACAATGGGTTCGGTCTGGGGGGGGGGTTCTGGGGCAATGGGTTCGGTCTGGGGGGGGGTTCTGGGGCAATGGGTTCGGTCTGGGGGGGGTCTGGGGCAATGGGTTCGGTCTGGGGGGGTCTGGGGCATTGGGGAGGGTCTGGGGGGGGGGGTCTGTGGCATTGGGGAGGGTCTGGGGGGTCTGAGGCATTGGGGAGGGTCTGGGGGGGGTCTGGGGCATTGGGTTCGGTCTGGGGGGGTCTGGGGCAATGGGTTCGGTCTGGGGGGGTCTGGGGCAATGGGTTCGGTCTGGGGGGGGTCTGGGGCAATGGGTTCGGTCTGGGGGGGTCTGAGGCAATGGGGGGGGGTCTGGGGGGGGTCTGGGGCAATGGGTTCGGTTTGGGGGGGGTCTGGGACAATGGGTTCGGTCTGGGGGGTCTGGGGCAATGGGTTCGGTCTGGGGGGGGTCTGGGGCAATGGGTTTGGTCTGGGGGGGGTCTGGGGCAATGGGTTCGGTCTGGGGGTGTCTGGGGCAGTGGGTTCGGTGTGGGGGGGTCTGGGGCATTGGGGAGGGTCTGGGGGGATCTGGGGCATTGGGGAGAGTCTGGGGGGGTCTGGGGCAGTGGGTTCGGTCTGGGGTGGGGGTCTGGTGCATTGGGGAGGGTCTGGGGCATTGGGAGGGTCTGGGGGGGTCTGGGGCAGTGAGTTCGGTCTGGGGGGGTCTGGGGCATTGGGGAGGGTCTGGGGGGGTCTGGGGCATTGGGGGGGGTCTGGGGCATTGGGGGGGGTTCTGCAGGGGGGTCTGGGGCAGTGGGTTCGGTCTGGGGGGGGGTCTGGGGCAATGGGTTCGGTCTGGGGGGGTCTGGGGCAATGGGTTCGGTCTGGGGGGGTCTGGGGCATTGGGGAGGGTCTGGGGGGGGGTCTGGGACAATGGGTTCGGTCTGGGGGGAGTCTGGGGCAATGGGTTCGGTCTGGGGGGGTCTGGGGCAGTGGGTTTGGTCTGGGGGGGGTCTGGGGCAATGGGTTCGGTCTGGGGGGCTCTGGGGCATTGGGGGGGGGTCTGGGCGGGGGGGGGGGGGGGGGATTGTGGGGGAACCATGAGGTGTCCGAACTATCTGATGAGATTGTATCCATGCCAATGACCATTCTGCATGGATCGCCGGCGTGGAGCATGAATAACGCTATCGCCTCCCGCGAGCGACTGCAGCGGCAATAAAATTGGCGGCGGGTGCAAATCCCGATTTTTCAGTTGCACGCTATTCCATACCCGGTTGCAATTCTCGCTGCTGTCATCGCGAAGCGGAGAATTCAGACCGAGCACTTCCTTAAATAGAACCATAGAAACCCAACAGGGCAGATGGAGGCCATTCGGCCCATTTAGTCTGCACCAACCCTGTGAAAGAGCACTCCACCCCCAGTGCCACCCCCATCCCCGTAACAACAATAAACTGCACATCTTTGGACTGTGGGAGGAAACCCAAGCAGGCACGGGGAGAATGTGCAGACTCTACATGGATTGGAATTGAACCCGGGTCCCTGGCGCTGTGGGGCAACAGTGCTAATCACCGTGTCAACCACTGGTACCAGGGATTTTTTAACATACATCTGAAAGGCCAGTCAGAGGCTCAGTTTAACATCTCACTCAAAAGATGGATTTTAGACTGACCCTCTCACACTGCGGCACTCCCTCAGTACTGACCCTCTGACAGTGCAGCACTCCCTCAGTACTGACCCTCTGACAGTGCAGCACTCCCTCAGTACTGACCCTCTGACAGTGCGGCACTCCCTCAGTACTGACCCTCTGACAGTGCAGCACTCCCTCAGTACTGACCCTCTGACAGTGCAGCACTCCCTCAGTACTGACCCTCTGACAGTGCAGCACTCCCTCAGTACTGACCCTCTGACAGTGCAGCACTCCCTCAGTACTGACCCTCTGACAGTGCGGCACTCCCTCAGTACTGACCCTCTGACAGTGCGGCACTCCCTCAGTACTGACCCTCTGACAGTGCTGCACTCCCTCAGTACTGACCCTCTGACAGTGCGCACTCCCTCAGTACTGACCCTCTGACAGTGCAGCACTCCCTCAGTACTGACCCTCTGACAGTGCAGCACTCCCTCAGTACTGACCCTCTGACAGTGCAGCACTCCCTCAGTACTGACCCTCTGACAGTGCAGCACTCCCTCAGTACTGACCCTCTGACAGTGCGGCACTCCCTCAGTACTGACCCTCTGACAGTGCAGCACTCCCTCAGTACTGACCCTCTGACAGTGCGGCGCTCCCTCAGTACTGACCCTCTGACAGTGCGGCACTCCCTCAGTACTGCCCCTCTGACAGTGCAGCACTCCCTCAGTACTGACCCTCTGACAGTGCTGCACTCCCTCAGTACTGACCCTCGGACAGTGCGGCACTCCCTCAGTACTGACCCTCTGACAGTGCAGCACTCCCTCAGTACTGACCCTCTGACAGTGCGGCACTCCCTCAGTACTGACCCTCTGACAGTGCGGCACTCCCTCAGTACTGACCCTCTGACAGTGCAGCACTCCCTCAGTACTGACCCTCTGACAGTGCAGCACTCCCTCAGTACTGACCCTCTGACAGTGCGGCACTCCCTCAGTACTGACCCTCTGACAGTGCGGCACTCCCTCAGTACTGACCCTCTGACAGTGCAGCACTCCCTCAGTACTGACCCTCTGACAGTGCGGAACTCCCTCAGTACTGACCCTCTGACAGTGCGGCACTCCCTCAGTACTGACCCTCTGATAGTGCGGCACTCCCTCAGTACTGACCCTCTGACAGTGCAGCACTCCCTCAGTACTGACCCTCTGACAGTGCAGCACTCCCTCAGTACTGACCCTCTGACAGTGCGGCACTCCCTCAGTACTGACCCTCTGACAGTGCAGCACTCCCTCAGTACTGACCCTCTGACAGTGCAGTACTCCCTCAGTACTGACCCTCTGACAGTGCGGCACTCTCTCAGTACTGACCCTCTGACAGTGCAGCACTCCCTCAGTACTGACCCTCTGACAGTGCGGCACTCCCTCAGTACTGACCCTCTGACAGTGCAGCACTCCCTCAGTACTGACCCTCTGACAGTGCGGCACTCCCTCAGTACTGACCCTCTGACAGTGCGGCACTCCCTCAGTACTGACCCTCTGACAGTGCGGCACTCCCTCAGTACTGACCCTCTGACAGTGCAGCACTCCCTCAGTACTGACCCTCTGACAGTGCGGCGCTCCCTCAGTGCTGACCCTCTGACAGTGCAGCACTCCCTCAGTACTGACCCTCTGACAGTGCAGCACTCCCTCAGTACTGACCCTCTGACAGTGCGGCACTCCCTCAGTACTGACCCTCTGACAGTGCAGCGCCCCCCTCAGTACTGACCCTCTGACAGTGCGGCACTCCCTCAGTACTGACCCTCTGACAGTGCAGCGCTCCCTCAGTACTGACCCTCTGACAGTGTGGCACTCCCTCAGTACTGACCCCCTGACAGTGCAGCACTCCCTCAGTACTGACCCTCTGACAGTGCGGCACTCCCTCAGTACTGACCCTCTCCCAGTGGTTGGTATTCTGAGGTGTCGGAATGGACGACAGGCTGAATTTCTGGAACAGACGTTTGGTGCACTGAATTTCTGAGTCACAGGCGTGTGAAGGATGATTCCGGAGTAATTCTGACAATTGGCATTAATATTAATGTAAACACCTGCAGTAGGGAGTGGATGGAATAATCTCGATCCATTTGGGAGATGTTGTCAAGGAACTGAACAGCTCGCCTAGGAAAGCATTGCATTGAACCATGGGATCAGATCCAATATCTTTCCTCGCCAACATCTGGATTGGTTGGTGGGGGGGGGGGTGTTGTGTGAGGGTCGGGGTGAAGCTGGAGGCCGGGGTCGAGGGGTAGTGGGGATTGGGGGGGGGGGGGGGAGTCAGTGTGTTATATAAACACTGATTATTCACAGCAGCTGTACCAGCGAAGAGGTCACTCTGTAATGAGATCAATCCACAGGGGTAAATAAGAGTGAATGTATGTATGTCGGACAAGGTCGTGTGAATCTGTCACAGACTCGACTCTGCAGCCATTCCCTCAGCTGGGCCTGGAGAGGGGACTGAATCACAGGCTGAGGGAGAGTCAGCTGACGTACCAGCCCCACCTTCAAGCCTGTTTAACTGGGGGCTTTGGGGGTTTCTGTGTGGGGGGTTGATGGCCGGGAATGTCGGGTTTGCCATGTGTCCCGGATTGTCCATGAGTCTCCAGCACTTACAGATTAATCCCTGTGGTGAATGTGTAACCACTATAACTCACACTGGACATTACTGTGTCCCTGTGGGCTCTGTCTGTGAGCCGTTACGCGGCTCTGCCCACAGGGGGAGATGAGGAGCATGTACAGGGCTCCGCCCCCAGCAGGAAGTATAAGTGCTGCGGTCCTGCGAGTCCGCCTTCAGTTCAGCATAGTCGCAGGCAGGCTCAGTTGTAATCCAATTAAAGCAACAGTTTACTTCAACTTGTGTCTCTGAATGAATTGATGGTCGCATCAATCCCCCCGGAGGATGTGTCTTTCTGCTCATTGTATTGTTTCTTACTTCTGAATATATTGGAGAGGGGTGAAGAGACTGTGTGGCCAGGTGTGGCGGGGAAAGGTGGCAGCTGATTAGCTGAAGCCTCCAGGAACATATCACAGCCCAAAGTGGACATTCCATCAGCTCCTCCAGGGCCACAACCAGAAAGGGGGAGGAACCTCAATCAGGTGCAGACAAGTGCAGTGGACATGCACCTGAGCACCCGGACATATTAGCCGCAATAGTCTGACACACTTGAACATATTGAAACGAACTGAGATACACAGAGACACACTGAGATACACAGGGACACACTGAGATACACAGAGACACATGTAGACACCCTGGGACACGCTCAGGCAAGTTGGGACTCACTGGGACATGTTGGGACTCGTAGGGACACACTGGGACACAGATAGACACCCTGGCACATGCTCAGACATGCTGGATTGCCTGTTCTTATGAGGTTTTGCTTTTTAATAACTCAGTGAAGTTTTTCTGCAGTGGCTTTGAACTGGGACTGTGGCTAACACACCGCTGGATCATCGATATGGACAAGGCAGCACATTAAAGCACTTACTGTCTCAACGGTATCATCAATGTCAACCCAAAGGTCAGTGGATGGCAAGCTCTCTGACCTCTGACTCACAAGCTTTTGTTTTTACATCCCGGACATTAGAGAATAAAATGCAAGGATGGTGCCGGACTTTTGTGAGGATATTTCTCGGAGGAGATGTTAACTGAGATCCGATCTGCTCTCACTCTGATCTTCAAGATCACCCTGTGTCCGGTACAATTATCCTTCAACGAACCTCACAAATACACATTATGTGGTCATTATCACATTGCTGTTACTGGGATCCTGCTGTGTACCAATCCAGGACATGCTTTGTACATTTCAACAGTGACTGTATTCCAGAAAATAATTTGTTATCTTCCTCTCACAGTCCTTCAGGCAATTAAGCAAGTTTGAATTGAGCTAGGTAACCCAGAGCTCCTCATAATTACAGCCCGTCTTCTATAAGTAGGAATATCTGTTCCTCTCGGGAACTTGTCAAATTCCCTTTTAAAGGGCTCTATGGTTTTGTCAGTTTGTTCTGGAGATTGGTGACTGTTTGAGAAAACATTTCCATCTCGGATTCCACACTAACTCTTTGGTTGTGGAATGTCCATGTAATCCCTCGAGTTACACCATCTCGATCCATCTGAGATCACTTATCCAACTGGACAGAGTTCAGTCAAACACAGCAGAATAGTCATTATGTTATTGGACAAGTAATCGAAAAAACATGAGTGAATCTCCCACAAATGGAAGCTCGAGAATCTGAACTCATTTGAACAAATCTGGAAATCAAAAGCAGGTCGCAGTGGAAGCAAACGTTGTCGTAAAAATCCAACTGGTCCTATTTAGGAAAACAAGCAATTGTCACTCCCCGTGGGGTCTGATCTATTTCTGACTCCAATCCCACACCAATGTGGAAGCTCTGCCAGGTTCACAGGAACATCCACTGCGACCTTCCCGGGGGCAACAAGGAAAAATTATACTTTACAAATCTCAATTGTATCCCTGCTAAAGACTTCATTTCCTTAACTCCTGGAGTCTATCACTGAGATACGCTCCCGGCCACACTTCACTGCATCTTCTCTCGAGTTGACACAAGAGAGGGGGAGCAATGAGACTCAGTATTCCAAATTTTGGTGAACAATTTAACTGGGGCTCTAGGTGGCCGCAGTTAAATCATTCACCGTCTACAATCGTGGTCATCCCATGATAGAGCAACAATGGAGTAATTGACTAATCACGCTGACCAATTTCTATTACAGCAGAGGCACACATGATCTGGCGGTACGGTAGCATTGTGGTTAGCACTGTTGCTTCACAGCTCCAGGGTCCCAGGTTTGATTCCCAACTTGGGTCACTGTCTGTGTGGAGTCTGCACGTTCTCCCCGTGTCTGCGTGGGTTTCCTCCGGGTGCTCCGGTTTCCTCCCACAGTCCAAAGATGTGCAGGTTAGGGTGGATTGGCCGTGATAAATTGCCCCTCGTGTCCAAAAGGTTAGTTGGGATTACTGGGTTATGGGGATAAGGTGGAGGTGAGGGCTTAAGTGGGGTGTTCTTTCCAGGGGCTGGGGCAGACTCGATAGGCCGAGTGGCCTCCTTCTACACTGTAAATTTCATGATTCTATGAAAATTCGCCTTTGGAGAGCTTTGGGAACCCATAAGTCCAAAGTCCTGTTCCTCTCGAGCTCACTGCAGTTATCATGTCACAAAGTACTCAGAGACTATGGACGCAATTCAATTGGACAAACAAGTCCACATTTGGGTGCATTTCATGGGGTGTTTCTCAGTTCCTGCAGTGTAGGGAAAGAAGTGTCTATTCCGTGGCACTTTGCTGTTTTTTGGTCTCAGTGGGAACGCCCGTTATGGCCGCACTTACATCATTTCGACTCATGGAGCAGGGCGCCGCCCCAATCTACTGATTCCCCCCCTCTAGGATCCCGCCGCTGCCTCCGCCCCCACCCGCCCCCCCTCCCCCTTACCCCAGAGCACCCCGGCACACCGGGCCTGACCATGGTATGGGCAACCTGGCACCTGGACACCTTGGTACTGAGCACGGCGCCCTGGCAGTGCCCCTGCCAACCAGACAGTGCCAAGGTTCCCGGGTGCCGAAGGGAGTGCCAGGGTGCCACTCTGCCCAGAACACGGGGTCTCCCTCATGGCCTGGGAGACCCTCCAGGCACCATCACGCCTGGTCCACGTTTGTGTGCGCCAGCGCTAAATGGTGTCATGGCGTTAGATCCCGGGCACCGGGAGAATCCCTGCAGACATATTTAAATGAGCCAAATGGCTCATTTGAATATGTTAATCAGGATCACACCCAGTGAGGGCGAGATCCAGATCGCGATGTCTCACTAGATTTCGTTGAATCTCGCGGGATGTCTTGAGCATCGTGCATCTCGTGAACAGCCTCTTGCGAGATTCGACAACCTCACCCTGACACCAAATCGGCCATTAAATCGCACCCTAAATTTCAACGTGTGCATTGTGACATCGTTAGGTTGAGGCAGGCACAATAGAAATGCAACGTTTGCCTTTTTTTGGCGAATGAATTCACCCATCACTCTCCCCAGAAACAATTTCTAACCAGCGAATGATAAAGTAGAAACTTAATAAAAGTTACCAAATAGATTCAGTAAAAGTTGACCAATCAAAGAAACTCAGCCTTCAGTCCTGGCCTCAGGAAAGAAGCAGATGAGAGGCTTCAGTTGCAGAGTTCAGTTGAGCAGGACTACAGGGGGAGCAAAGACTACAATTAAAGCTGATTGGTGAATGCGGGAACCATTGTTGAGGGTGTGAATGGCGACACAAAGAGGGCAGTCCCTTGCTCAGCTCGACTGATTTTAAACATATGGTTTTGTACATTTGGGGCTTCTTCTCGCTGAATGGAAATGCCAGTTTCATCGTTCAGAAACAAACCCAAGTCCCAATCCATTTCCTGCCAGCCCCTGATAAATATAGGTCGGGATTCTCCCGTCTGGGGACTAAGTCCCGACGCCGGCAGGAAAACCAGCGCCAACCATTCCGGCGTCAACAGCCCCCGAGAGTGGGGAATTCTCCACATTTTTGGGGCTAGGTGGATGGCAGAGGGGTTGCCGCCGCTCCAGCCGGCACTGAAGGGACAGCGCGAGTTCGGCCGGCGTGGTTCCACGCATGCGCAGACCGGCCGGCGTATTTTGCCGCATGCGCGGGGTGTTCTCATCTCCCCGCCGGCCCCCCGGCAATATGGCGGACACCTACAGGGGCCGACGCGGAAGAAAGAAGTGCCCCCACGGAACAAGCTCGCCCGCAGATCGGTTGGCCCCGATCACGGGCCAGGCCACGGTGGGGGCCCCCGCGACCCGGGATCGGATACCCCCGTGCCCCCCCGAGGACCGCCGCCCCCATACTCACCTGCCAGGACCCGCCGGTGCGTGAGGTGAGTAATTCACGCCGGCAGGTCTGTCCAAAAATGGACGGCCGCTCGGCCCATCGGGGCCGGGATAATCGCTGTGGGGGGGGGGGGGGGGGGGGCTGCTGCGAATGGCCCCTGACCGGCGTGGCAGGAATCCCGCCACCACCTGAAAAACGGCGCCGGAGAATAGGGCAGCCGGAGTTGGGCGGGATTCGTGCCTCCTCCCGGGGATTCTCCGGCTTGACGGGGGGGGGTTAAAGAATTCCGCCCGCACTCTTTCCTGACTGACATGCTCAGTCAGTCACTTCTTTATTTTAAATTTAGAGTTCCCAATCTCATTTTTCCCAATTAAGGGGCAATTTAGCGCGGCCAATTCACCTACCCTGCACATCTTTGGGTTGTGGGGGTGAGACCCACACAGACACGGGGAGAATGTGCAAACTCCACACGGACAGTGACCCAGAGCCGGGATCGAACCTGGGACCTCAGCGCCGTGAGGCACTGAGGCACGAAAAAACGAATTGGGTACTCAAAATTAAAATTTAAAAATCGGGACAGTCTGCATTCAAACAAGAAGCAAGGAGCTATTGTTGGTGCCCAAAGGTAGTTCGGGTTTGTGAAAGGTTGTTCAGTGTGTCTCAGATTGAGAAACGATCCAAACCAGGTTACTTTCATCCCAGTGGACACACACAGGGAAATAAATAAATACATGTCCATTTTTTTGAAGTGGAAAGGAAAGGGTTCCTTGTTTTTATCAATAGCTACAGCAAGTGGATAAATATTGAGTCTCGACACAACACCGCCAGTGCCAAAACTACTGAGGTTTTGAGATGTTGGTTTGCAATTTTTGAGTTGGCAGTGGTTTTGGTATCAGAGAATCAGAGGATCACAGAATTGTACAGCACAGAGGAAGGCTATTTGGCCCATCGTGTCTGCAATCCCAAACAAACAACATGACTTAGTGAGATAGTAGTTCCCAGTTTATGTCCAATAGATTGTGAAGTATTCCTGTGGAAGAATGAAAGGCTCTCTAACCCACCATCTCGTCGATTAGTGCAACAGGAGGCCGTGTCCAGGTTAATGCTACAGGAGGCCGTGTCCAGATTAATGCTACAGGAGGCCGTGTCCAGATTAATGCTACAGGGGGACGTGTCCAGGTTAATGCTACAGGAGGCCGTGTCCAGATTAATGCTACAGGGGGACGTGTCCAGGTTAGTGCTACAGGAGGCCGTGTCCAGATTAATGCTACAGGAGGCTGTGTCCAGGTTAATGCTACAGGAGGCCGTGTCCAGATTAATACTACAGGAGGCCGTGTCCAGGTTAGTGCTACAGGAGGCCGTGTCCAGGTTAATGCTACAGGGGGACGTGTCCAGGTTAATACTACAGGAGGCCGTGTCCAGATTAATGCTACAGGAGGCCGTGTCCAGGTTAATGCTACAGGAGGCCGTGTCCAGGTTAGTGCTACAGGGGGCCGTGTCCAGATTAATGCTACAGGAGGCCGTGTCCAGGTTAGTGCTACAGGAGGCCGTGTCCAGGTTAATGCTACAGGAGGCCGTGTCCAGGTTAATGCTACAGGAGGCCGTGTCCAGATTAATGCTACAGGAGGCCGTGTCCAGATTAATGCTACAGGAGGCCGTGTCCAGGTTAATGCTACAGGAGGACATGTCCAGATTAATGCTACAGGAGGCCGTGTCCAGATTAATGCGACAGGAGGCCGTGTCCAGATTAATGCTACAGGAGGCCGTGTCCAGGTTAATGCTACAGGAGGCCGTGTCCAGGTTAATGCTACAGGAGGCCGTGTCCAGGTTAATGCTACAGGGGGCCGTGTCCAGGTTAATGCTACAGGAGGCCGCGTCCAGGTTAGTGCTACAGGAGGCCGTGTCCAGATTAATGTACAGGAGGCCGTGTCCAGATTAATGCTACAGGAGGCCGTGTCCAGGTTAATGCTACAGGAGGCCGTGTCCAGATTAATGCTACAGGAGGCCGTGTCCAGGTTAATGCTACAGGGGGCCGTGTCCAGGTTAATGCTACAGGGGGACGTGTCCAGGTTAGTGCTACAGGAGGCCGTGTCCAGGTTAATGCTACAGGAGGCCGTGTCCAGGTTAGTGCTACAGGGGGCCGTGTCCAGATTAATGCTACAGGAGGCCGTGTCCAGGTTAGTGCTACAGGAGGCCGTGTCCAGGTTAATGCTACAGGAGGCCGTGTCCAGGTTAATGCTACAGGAGGCCGTGTCCAGATTAATGCTACAGGAGGCCGTGTCCAGATTAATGCTACAGGAGGCCGTGTCCAGGTTAATGCTACAGGAGGACATGTCCAGATTAATGCTACAGGAGGACGTGTCCAGGTTAATGCTACAGGAGGCCGTGTCCAGATTAATGCGACAGGAGGCCGTGTCCAGATTAATGCTACAGGAGGCCGTGTCCAGGTTAATGCTACAGGAGGCCGTGTCCAGGTTAATGCTACAGGAGGCCGTGTCCAGGTTAATGCTACAGGGGGCCGTGTCCAGGTTAATGCTACAGGAGGCCGCGTCCAGGTTAGTGCTACAGGAGGCCGTGTCCAGATTAATGTACAGGAGGCCGTGTCCAGATTAATGCTACAGGAGGCCGTGTCCAGGTTAATGCTACAGGAGGCCGTGTCCAGATTAATGCTACAGGAGGCCGTGTCCAGGTTAATGCTACAGGAGGCCGTGTCCAGGTTAATGCTACAGGAGGCCGTGTCCAGGTTAATGCTACAGGAGGCCGTGTCCAGATTAATGCTACAGGAGGCCGTGTCCAGATTAATGCTACAGGAGGCCGTGTCCAGGTTAATGCTACAGGAGGCCGTATCCAGATTAATGCTACAGGGGGACGTGTCCAGATTAGTGCTACAGGAGGCCGTGTCCAGGTTAATGCTACAGGAGGACGTGTCCAGATTAATGCTACAGGAGGCCGTGTCCAGGTTAGTGCTACAGGGGGCCGTGTCCAGATTAATGCTACAGGAGGCCGTGTCCAGGTTAATGCTACAGGAGGACGTGTCCAGATTAATACTACAGGAGGCCGTGTCCAGGTTAATGCTACAGGAGGCCGTGTCCAGGTTAATGCTACAGGGGGCCGTGTCCAGATTAATGCTACAGGAGGACATGTCCAGATTAGTGCTACAGGGGGACGTGTCCAGATTAATGCTACAGGAGGCCGTGTCCAGGTTAATGCTACAGGAGGACATGTCCAGATTAATGCTACAGGAGGCCGTGTCCAGATTAATCCTACAGGGGGCCGTGTCCAGGTTAGTGCTACAGGAGGCCGTGTCCAGGTTAGTGCTACAGGAGGACGTGTCCAGATTAATGCTACAGGAGGCCGTGTCCAGGTTAGTGCTACAGGAGGCCATGTCCAGGTTAATGCTACAGGAGGCCGTGTCCAGATTAATGCTACAGGGGGCCGTGTCCAGGTTAGTGCTACAGGAGGCCGTGTCCAGATTAATGCTACAGGAGGATATGTCCAGGTTAATGCTACAGGAGGCCGTGTCCAGGTTAGTGCTACAGGGGGCCGTGTCCAGGTTAATGCTACAGGAGGCCGTGTCCAGGTTAATGCTACAGGAGGCCGTGTCCAGGTTAGTGCTACAGGGGGCCGTGTCCAGGTTAATGCTACAGGAGGCCGTGTCCAGATTAATGCTACAGGAGGCCGTGTCCAGATTAATGCTACAGGAGGCCGTGTCCAGGTTAATGCTACAGGAGGCCGTGTCCAGATTAATGCTACAGGAGGCCGTGTCCAGGTTAATGCTACAGGAGGCTGTGTCCAGGTTAATGCTACAGGAGGCCGTGTCCAGATTAATGCTACAGGAGGCCGTGTCCAGATTAATGCTACAGGAGGCCGTGTCCAGATTAATGCTACAGGAGGCCGTGTCCAGGTTAATGCTACAGGAGGCCGTGTCCAGGTTAATGCTACAGGAGGCCGTGTCCAGGTTAGTGCTACAGGAGGCCGTGTCCAGGTTAATGCTACAGGAGGCCGTGTCCAGATTAATGCTACAGGAGGACGTGTCCAGGTTAGTGCTACAGGAGGCCGTGTCCAGGTTAATGCTACAGGAGGCCTTGTCCAGGTTAATGCTACAGGGGGACGTGTCCAGATTAATGCTACAGGAGGCCGTGTCCAGATTAATGCTACAGGAGGACGTGTCCAGGTTAGTGCTACAGGAGGCCGTGTCCAGGTTAATGCTACAGGAGGCCGTGTCCAGATTAATGCTACAGGAGGACGTGTCCAGGTTAGTGCTACAGGAGGCCGTGTCCAGGTTAATGCTACAGGAGGCCTTGTCCAGGTTAATGCTACAGGGGGACGTGTCCAGATTAATGCTACAGGAGGCCGTGTCCAGATTAATGCTACAGGAGGACGTGTCCAGGTTAGTGCTACAGGAGGCCGTGTCCAGATTAATGCTACAGGAGGCCGTGTCCAGGTTAGTGCTACAGGTGGACGTGTCCAGGTTAATGCTACAGGAGGCCGTGTCCAGATTAATGCTACAGGAGGCCGTGTCCAGATTAATGCTACAGGAGGCCGTGTCCAGATTAATGCTACAGGAGGCCGTGTCCAGATTAATGCTACAGGAGGACGTGTCCAGGTTAGTGCTACAGGAGGCCGTGTCCAGATTAATGCTACAGGAGGACGTGTCCAGGTTAGTGCTACAGGAGGCCGTGTCCAGGTTAGTGCTACAGGAGGCCGTGTCCAGGTTAATGCTACAGGGGGCCGTGTCCAGATTAATGCTACAGGAGGCCGTGTCCAGGTTAGTGCTACAGGAGGCCGTGTCCAGATTAATGCTACAGGAGGCCGTGTCCAGATTAATGCTACAGGAGGCCGTGTCCAGGTTAATGCTACAGGAGGCCGTGTCCAGATTAATGCTACAGGGGGACGTGTCCAGATTAGTGCTACAGGAGGCCGTGTCCAGGTTAATGCTACAGGAGGACGTGTCCAGATTAATGCTACAGGAGGCCGTGTCCAGGTTAGTGCTACAGGGGGCCGTGTCCAGATTAATGCTACAGGAGGCCGTGTCCAGGTTAATGCTACAGGAGGACGTGTCCAGATTAATACTACAGGAGGCCGTGTCCAGGTTAATGCTACAGGAGAACATGTCCAGATTAATGCTACAGGAGGCCGTGTCCAGATTAATGCTACAGGGGGCCGTGTCCAGGTTAGTGCTACAGGAGGCCGTGTCCAGGTTAGTGCTACAGGAGGACGTGTCCAGATTAATGCTACAGGAGGCCGTGTCCAGGTTAGTGCTACAGGAGGCCATG
This sequence comes from Scyliorhinus canicula, assembly GCF_902713615.1. NCBI lineage: Eukaryota > Metazoa > Chordata > Chondrichthyes > Carcharhiniformes > Scyliorhinidae > Scyliorhinus > Scyliorhinus canicula. The sequence goes on from NC_052159.1 coordinate 158,796,560, forward strand.
TCCAGGTTAATGCTACAGGAGGCCGTGTCCAGATTAATGCTACAGGGGGCCGTGTCCAGGTTAGTGCTACAGGAGGCCGTGTCCAGATTAATGCTACAGGAGGACATGTCCAGGTTAATGCTACAGGAGGCCGTGTCCAGGTTAGTGCTACAGGGGGCCGTGTCCAGGTTAATGCTACAGGAGGCCGTGTCTAGGTTAATGCTACAGGAGGCCGTGTCCAGATTAATGCTACAGGAGGCCGTGTCCAGGGTAGTGCTACAGGGGGCCGTGTCCAGGTTAGTGCTACAGGGGGCCGTGTCCAGATTAATGCTACAGGAGGCCGTGTCCAGATTAATGCTACAGGAGGCCGTGTCCAGGTTAATGCTACAGGAGGCCGTGTCCAGGTTAATGCTACAGGGGGCCGTGTCCAGATTAATGCTACAGGAGGACATGTCCAGATTAGTGCTACAGGGGGACGTGTCCAGATTAATGCTACAGGAGGCCGTGTCCAGGTTAATGCTACAGGAGGCCGTGTCCAGATTAATGCTACAGGGGGCCGTGTCCAGATTAATGCTACAGGAGGCCGTGTCCAGGTTAGTGCTGCAGGAGGCCGTGTCCAGGTTAATGCTACAGGAGGCCGTGTCCAGATTAATGCTACAGGAGGCCGTGTCCAGATTAATGCTACAGGAGGCCGTGTCCAGATTAATGCTACAGGAGGCCGTGTCCAGGTTAATGCTACAGGAGGCCGTGTCCAGTTTAATGCTACAGGAGGGCGTGTCCAGGTTAGTGCTACAGGAGGCCGTGTCCAGGTTAATGCTACAGGAGGCCGTGTCCAGGTTAATGCTACAGGGGGACGTGTCCAGATTAATGCTACAGGAGGCCGTGTCCAGATTAATGCTACAGGAGGACGTGTCCAGGTTAGTGCTACAGGAGGCCGTGTCCAGATTAATGCTACAGGAGGCCGTGTCCAGATTAATGCTACAGGAGGACGTGTCCAGGTTAGTGCTACAGAAGGCCGTGTCCAGATTAATGCTACAGGAGGCCGTGTCCAGGTTAATGCTACAGGAGGACGTGTCCAGGTTAATGCTACAGGGGGACGTGTCCAGGTTAGTGCTACAGGAGGCCGTGTCCAGGTTAGTGCTACAGGAGGACGTGTCCAGATTAATGCTACAGGAGGCCGTGTCCAGGTTAGTGCTACAGGAGGCCATGTCCAGGTTAATGCTACAGGAGGCCGTGTCCAGATTAATGCTACAGGGGGCCGTGTCCAGGTTAGTGCTACAGGAGGCCGTGTCCAGATTAATGCTACAGGAGGACATGTCCAGGTTAATGCTACAGGAGGCCGTGTCCAGGTTAGTGCTACAGGAGGCCGTGTCCAGGTTAATGCTACAGGAGGCCGTGTCCAGGTTAATGCTACAGGAGGCCGTGTCCAGGTTAGTGCTACAGGGGGCCGTGTCCGGGTTAATGCTACAGGAGGCCGTGTCCAGATTAATGCTACAGGAGGCCGTGTCCAGATTAATGCTACAGGAGGCCGTGTCCAGGTTAATGCTACAGGAGGCCGTGTCCAGATTAATGCTACAGGAGGCCGTGTCCAGGTTAATGCTACAGGAGGCCGTGTCCAGGTTAATGCTACAGGAGGCCATGTCCAGATTAATGCTACAGGAGGCCGTGTCCAGATTAATGCTACAGGAGGCCGTGTCCAGATTAATGCTACAGGAGGCCGTGTCCAGGTTAATGCTACAGGAGGCCGTGTCCAGGTTAATGCTACAGGAGGCCGTGTCCAGGTTAGTGCTACAGGAGGCCGTGTCGAGGTTAATGCTACAGGAGGCCGTGTCCAGATTAATGCTACAGGAGGACGTGTCCAGGTTAGTGCTACAGGAGGCCGTGTCCAGGTTAATGCTACAGGAGGCCTTGTCCAGGTTAATGCTACAGGGGGACGTGTCCAGATTAATGCTACAGGAGGCCGTGTCCAGATTAATGCTACAGGAGGACGTGTCCAGGTTAGTGCTACAGGAGGCCGTGTCCAGATTAATGCTACAGGAGGCCGTGTCCAGGTTAGTGCTACAGGTGGACGTGTCCACGTTAATGCTACAGGAGGCCGTGTCCAGATTAATGCTACAGGAGGCCGTGTCCAGATTAATGCTACAGGAGGCCGTGTCCAGATTAATGCTACAGGAGGACGTGTCCAGGTTAGTGCTACAGGAGGCCGTGTCCAGGTTAGTGCTACAGGAGGCCGTGTCCAGGTTAATGCTACAGGGGGCCGTGTCCAGATTAATGCTACAGGAGGCCGTGTCCAGGTTAGTGCTACAGGAGGCCGTGTCCAGATTAATGCTACAGGAGGCCGTGTCCAGATTAATGCTACAGGAGGCCGTGTCCAGGTTAATGCTACAGGAGGCCGTGTCCAGATTAATGCTACAGGGGGCCATGTCCAGGTTAGTGCTACAGGAGGCCGTGTCCAGGTTAGTGCTACAGGAGGACGTGTCCAGATTAATGCTACAGGAGGCCGTGTCCAGGTTAGTGCTACAGGAGGCCATGTCCAGGTTAATGCTACAGGAGGCCGTGTCCAGATTAATGCTACAGGAGGACGTGTCCAGATTAATGCTACAGGAGGCCGTGTCCAGGTTAGTGCTACAGGAGGCCGTGTCTAGGTTAATGCTACAGGAGGCCGTGTCCAGGGTAGTGCTACAGGGGGCCGTGTCCAGGTTAATGCTACAGGAGGCCGTGTCCAGATTAATGCTACAGGGGGCCGTGTCCAGGTTAGTGCTACAGGGGGCCGTGTCCAGGTTAATGCTACAGGAGGCCGTGTCCAGATTAATGCTACAGGAGGCCGTGTCCAGATTAATGCTACAGGAGGCCGTGTCCAGGTTAATGCTACAGGAGACCGTGTCCAGGTTAATGCTACAGGGGGCCGTGTCCAGATTAATGCTACAGGAGGACATGTCCAGATTAGTGCTACAGGGGGACGTGTCCAGATTAATGCTACAGGAGGCCGTGTCGAGGTTAATGCTACAGGAGGCCGTATCCAGATTAATGCTACAGGGGGCCGTGTCCAGATTAATGCTACAGGAGGCCGTGTCCAGGTTAGTGCTGCAGGAGGCCGTGTCCAGGTTAATGCTACAGGAGGCCGTGTCCAGATTAATGCTACAGGAGGCCGTGTCCAGATTAATGCTACAGGGGGCCGTGTCCAGATTAATGCTACAGGAGGCCGTGTCCAGGTTAGTGCTGCAGGAGGCCGTGTCCAGGTTAATGCTACAGGAGGCCGTGTCCAGATTAATGCTACAGGAGGCCGTGTCCAGATTAATGCTACAGGAGGCCGTGTCCAGATTAATGCTACAGGAGGCCGTGTCCAGGTTAATGCTACAGGAGGCCGTGTCCAGGTTAATGCTACAGGAGGCCGTGTCCAGATTAATGCTACAGGAGGCCGTGTCCAGGTTAATGCTACAGGAGGCCGTGTCCAGGTTAATGCTACAGGGGGACGTGTCCAGATTAATGCTACAGGAGGCCGTGTCCAGATTAATGCTACAGGAGGACGTGTCCAGGTTAGTGCTACAGAAGGCCGTGTCCAGATTAATGCTACAGGAGGCCGTGTCCAGATTAATGCTACAGGAGGACGTGTCCAGGTTAGTGCTACAGAAGGCCGTGTCCAGATTAATGCTACAGGAGGCCGTGTCCAGGTTAATGCTACAGGAGGACGTGTCCAGGTTAATGCTACAGGGGGACGTGTCCAGATTAATGCTACAGGCGGACGTGTCCAGGTTAATGCTACAGGAGGCCGTGTCCAGGTTAATGCTACAGGAGGCCGTGTCCAGGTTAATGCTACAGGGGGACGTGTCCAGATTAATGCTACAGGAGGCCGTGTCCAGGTTAGTGCTACAGGAGGCCGTGTCCAGATTGTGAAGAGATCTTCCCTGTCGTTTACTCAGTGACAAACGAGACAGTAATTTCCATGTTTCTCTTTGACACAAGCCGGAGGATTTTCTGCTGCCTTAGAGAATAACCCAGAGTCTACAACAGGCTGTTCACCTTATGAGTCAGTGGTTACACATGTTCCTACGACAAGGTTTGATTTGCTTAAACATGACATCAATAACAAAGGAAGCGAAAAGCAAAACAAAGTGAAAATGAGTCATGTTACATGGGACCTGAAAGTTAGAAAGTTCCGTGCTGGTCATAGAATTTACAGTGCAGAAGGAGGCCATTCGGCCCATCGAGTCTGCACCGGCTCTTGGAAAGAGCACCCCACCCGAGGTCAACACCTCCACCCTATCCCCATAACCCAGTAACCCCACCCAACACTAAGGGCAATTTTGAACACTAAGGGCAATTTATCATGGCCAATCCACCTAACCTGCACATCTTTGGACTGTGGGAGGAAACCGGAGCACCCGGAGGAAACCCACGCACACACGGGGAGGATGTGCAGACTCCGCACAGATAGTGACCCAAGCCAGAATCGAACCTGGGACCCTGGAGCTGTGAAGCGACTGTGCTATCCACAATGCTACCGTGCTGCCCTTAAAAAGGTCAAAAGGCCATGATGTAAACCCGTGGAAATAATTGGGGAAGTATGTGATTGGAATTGCTACAAATGGACTCAGAGCATTCACATATCTCGTGAAGATTGGAAAGACCCTATCAGAGTCCTGGAAATCATTTGCTTGAAAGAGGAAATCTGACAAACAAAGAACATGATAACCCTCCTATAGTCCAAATTCCTCCGACAACCCAAAGGGAAATCAAGAAAGAAATTGAAAGCTGCAAAGAAACTGACAGAATGCCGGTATTACAGAATCCACGGTTGGAGCAAAATGATTCAGTGTCTCTGATTAAGACTAATCCATCAATGTGACAGCCTATAACCAGTTGGTATTCAAAGTCAAAGTTCAGGTTTGACACAGTCAGAGAGATTGATAGAGCAGAGTCAAGCAAATGAAAATGTAAGACGATTGCTAGACAGAAAGAGAGATAAGTTGGATAGGTTAATTAAAAGTATGTAGAAAGGAAGAAGAAATAAGTTGTCATAAGAACATAACATAAGAACTAGGAGCAGGAGTCGGCCATCTGGCCCCTCGAGCCTGCTCCGCCATTCAGTGAGATCATGGCTGATCTTTTGTGGACTCAGCTCCACTTTCCGGCCCGAACACCATAACCCTTAATCCCTTTATTCTTCAAAAAACTATCTATCTTTACCTCAAAAACATTTAATGAAGGAGCCTCAACTGCTTCACTGGGCAAGGAATTCCACAGATTCACAACCCTTTGGGTGAAGAAGTTCCTCCTAAACTCAGTCCTAAATCTACTTCTCCTTATTTTGAGGCTATGTCCCCTAGTTCTGCTGTCACCCGCCAGTGGAAACAACCTGCCCACATCTATCCTATCTATTCCCTTCATAATTTTATATGTTTCTATAAGATCCCCCCCTCATCCTTCTAAATTCCAACGAGTACAGTCCCAGTCTACTCAACCTCTCCTCGTAATCCAACCCCTTCAGCTCTGGGATTAACCTAGTGAATCTCTTCTGCACACCCTCCAGTGCCAGTACGTCCTTTCTCAACTAAGGAGACCAAAACTGAACACAATACTCCAGGTATGGCCTCACTAACACCGTATACAATTGCAGCATAACCTCCCTAGCCTTAAACTCCATCCCTCTAGCAATGAAGGACAAAATTCCATTTGCCTTCTTAATCACCTGTTACACCTGTAAACCATCTTTCTGTGACTCATGCACTAGCACAGTATCCTCTGCACTTTTCACTTTACCACTCATTTTAATGTCATCTGCAAATTTGGACACATTGCCCTTGGTCCCCAACTCCAAATCATCTATGTAAATTGTGAACAATTGTGGGCCAAACACGGATCCCTGAGGGACACCACGAGCTACTGATTGCCAACCAGAGAAACACCCATTAATCCCCACTCTTTGCTTTAATCAACCAATCCTCTATCCATGCTACTACTTTACCCTTAATGCCATGCATCTTTATCTCATGCAGCAACCTTTTGTGTGGCACCTTGTCAAAGGCTTTCTGGAAATCCAGGTATACCACATCCATCGGCTCCCCGTTATCTACTGCACTGGTAATGTCCTCAAAAAATTCCACTAAATTAGTTAGGCACGACCTGCCCTTTATCAACCCATGCTGCGTCTGCCCAATGGGACAATTTCTATCCAGATGCCTCGCTATTTTTTCCTTGATGATAGATTCCAGCATCTTCCCTACTACCGAAGTTAAGCTCACTGGCCTATAATTTCCTGCTTTCTGCCTACCTTCTTTTTTAAACAGTGGTGTCACGTTTGCTAATTTCCAATCCACCAGGACCACCCCAGAGTCTAGTGAATTTTGGTAAATCATCACTAGTGCATCTGCAATTTCCCTAGCCATCTCTTTTAGCACTCTGGTATGCATTCCATCAGGGCCAGGAGACTTGTCTACCTTTAGCCCCATTAGCTTGCCCATCACTACCTCCTTAGTGATAACAATCCTGAGATTACTACCTTTGAGGTCCTACTTTTTAGTTTAACTCCTAACTCCCTGAATTCCGCTTGTAGGACCTCATCCCAATTTTTAATCTATATCGTTGATGCCTATGTGCACCACGACAGCTGGCTGTTCACCCTCCCCCCCAGAATGTCCTGCAGCCGCTCTGAGACATCCTTGACCCTTGCACCAGGGAGGCAACATACTATCCTGGAGTCTCGATTGCGTCCACAGAACCGCCTGTCTATTCCCCTTACGACCGAGTCCCCTATCACTATAGCCCTGCCATTTTTCTTCCTGCCCTGCTGTGCAGCAGAGCCAGCCACGGTGCCATGAACCTGGCTGCTGCTGCCTTCCCCTGGTGAGTCATCTCCCCCAACAGTATCCAAAGCGGTATATCTGTTTTGTAGGGAGATGACCACCCCGCGCCCCCCCCCCCCCCCAGGACCCCGGGTTCCCGCCCCGCGCCCCCCCCAGGACCCCGGGGGCCCGCCCCGCGCCCACCCCCCCAGGACCCCGGTTCCCGCAACGCGCCCACCCCCCCCAGGACCTCGGGTTCCCGCAACGCGCCCACCCCCACCAGGACCCCGGGTTCCTGCAACGCGCCCACCCCCCCAGGACCCCGGGGGCCCGCCCCGCGCCCTCCCCCAGGACCCCGGGTTCCCGCCCCGCTCCCTCCTCCAAGGACCCCGGGGGCTGGCTCGTGCCGCCAATCCCGCCGCCACTAGAGGTGGTTGAAACCACGGCGGCGGGATTGGCGTCTCAGCGGCGGGACTTCGGCCCATCGCGGGCCGGAGAATCGCCGCGGGGGGCACGGCGATCGGCGGGGCGGGAATTACGCCCCGCCAATTCCCGGGTGGCGGAGAATTTCTGCCACGGCTGGGGCGGGATTTTCACCGGCCCCGGGCGATTCTCTGACCCTGCGGGGGGGCGGAGAAATTTTGCCCATGGTCTGGGATTCTCCGGAGAATTGCCGAGCAATTTGACCCGCGGGATCGCCGCCGCGCCGGTCGGGGGCCATTGAAAGCACCCCCCCCCCCCCCCCCCCCCCCCGCCCCCGCCCCCGGCCAAGGGCCCGCTGAGTTCAGCCGAGTCCCGCCGGCGTAGGTTACGTATGGTCCAACCTCTGTGTTCCGGCTGCAGGGGCTGTCCTGGTGGGAGTGCGGAGGGTTCCAACTCCGGGGGGGGGGGGGGCCACGCCTGCGATCGGGGCCTACCGATTGGCGGGCAGGCTAATTCCGTGGAGGGCCCCTGTCGGGTTCCGCCATATTGCCCGGGGGCCGACGCGGAGACGGGAACCCATGCACGGACCCGCGCCGGCCGTGGCGCGCATGCGTGGACGCTACTCCGGCACTTTACTAGCCCCCTAGGAAGGGGTGAATGCCTGGGCCTAGAGGCCCGTTCACGCCGCAGTCGCTCACCCCGCTTTTGACGGCGGCATCAGGACTTGGCCGCGTGATCGGAGAATCCCGGCCATGGGGTGCTATTTAATGGCAATGAAACAGAATCCTGTTTTGGGTGCGTTTAGCGGGGTTTCCCCCGGTGTTGGCAGCACCAACAGGAATCTGTTTCATTATTGGGCCTCGATGAGGAAGTTGGCCCTTCTGGGCAATTGCCAGGTAAAGCCTGGGGTATTCCCTAAATCCAATGCTGGGGATTCAGGAAGTTACAGGCCACAGTATTCTAGCAACTTCTACATGAAAATGTAAAGTGGTACAGTATAAGTTTTTTTTTAAGTGGGGAGGGAGTGTAGCATCTTGCAAGATATGGGTGTTTTGTTTGTTGCCCTCTCTGCTCGGGAGGTGTAAATAAAGTGTGTTTAATAATGGCTGCCTGCACTGCGCGTGTGTTTGCCTTTCACTGTGTGGTACACAATGGGCTGGATTGTACGTTCCTCCATCTAAATACTGAGGCCAACGGAGGATCCGTGGAGCTCCACGTCGGAAAAATTGATGTCACAGCCGGACCGATCCTGCTACCGGTGAGGGGCTGGCGCCAGCGCGGCATGGAACACCCGCAGAACACGTGAAAAATGGCAGGGAATTGCCGGGTCCATGATGGACCGGCGCAAGGCTGACAAACTGCAGCCGTGCGTGCGCCTACACCCCCCACACCCGCACCGATTGCGCCAGTTGTGCTGGACCACGTACCCGTCCACTCCGACCCCACAGTCCACTCCTGGATACCCCCCACTACTCCCCCAGCCTTGACAGGAGCCACCCGTCCAGCAGCACGACTGTCGGTGAAGCATGGCGGTGCTGGACGCAGTCTATACGCCCCCTCTCTCTCTCCGCAGCCACCACGCCAGACTGTCGGTGAAGCATGGCGGTGCTGGACGCAGTCTATACGCCCCCCCTCTCTCTCCGCAGCCACCACGCCAGACTGTCGGTGAAGCATGGCGGTGCTGGACGCAGTCTATACGCCCCCTCTCTCTCTCTCCGCAGCCACCACGCCAGGCTGTCGGTGAAGCATGGCGGTGCTGGACGCAGTCTATACGCCCCCCTCTCTCTCTCCGCAGCCACCACGCCAGGCTGTCGGTGAAGCATGGCGGTGCTGGATGCAGTCTATACGCCCCCCTCTCTCTCTCCGCAGCCACCACGCCAGGCTGTCGGTGAAGCATGGCGGTGCTGGATGCAGTCTATACGCCCCCCTCTCTCTCTCCGCAGCCACCACGCCAGGCTGTCGGTGAAGCATGGCGGTGCTGGACGCAGTCTATACGCCCCCTCTCTCTCTCCGCAGCCACCACGCCAGGCTGTCGGTGAAGCATGGCGGTGCTGGATGCAGTCTATACGCCCCCTCTCTCTCTCCGCAGCCACCACGCCAGGCTGGCGACTGCTCACACCACACGTGGACCGCGCTGTCGGGAACTCGGTCCATCAGAGGCGGAGCATCGTGGGTGGGCCCGATAATGAGATGCAAACATGTTTGCAACTACGCACGGCGCAACGACGCCGATTTGGAGGAGGCGGAGCATCGTGACCCACTGTCAAACTGCCGCCTGCCGCAATCTTGGCATCGGGAGCTATTCTTGCCCGATCCCACTTCCCGATTTCGGCACCAGGTAATGGAGAATCCCGCCCAATAACTTGCCCTGTTAGTGATAGATAAGCCTGAGGCCTTACATGCCCACAGCCCCACCATGGAAACATGAACCCTCCAGCTCTTGTCCCTGGCCTGACATTGGGAGACCATCTCTGAGTTGCCAGATTCTGCATTTGGCAAAGGGCCATTCCGATGGTTGGACAGTGTCAGTGCTGCTTCGGAAAGGCCCCTAAGTGGGACCTTTCACTGTCAACCCAACAGCAATGTGAAAGTTGGGCACCATCGACAGTGTGTATTCTGACAATTCCTCACCAGAGTGTTAACCTCGATACAGCTCAGCAACCCATGTGGAGTTAACACTGACAACATTCTGAATGAGAGGCAGCAATCCGACAAACTGAAACAAGACGCCTCAAATGGTATTAAAATGTTCAGTAGATAATCACTGTCACGTGTGAGGAACGGTACCACAGCTTGTAATTGGAGGCAATTCACAATCTGCTGCATTTCTGAATTTATTCCCTCAATCCAGCTGAACATAATTGAACTATTTCATATCAAAGACACATCTAAAAGGTAGCAGCGTTGCTACCTACAGCAGTACAAATATTAGAGGGAAACGTGTAGACTGCCAACTCCTAATTTAAACATTCATCACCAACTCACTTCCCATCACTCTGCAATAGGGAAAGGAACGCACACACTGAACTGCAAATACTTGCAACATTCTTGCTGACTAAAAAAGGTTCTGTCTTTTCCTTCATTGACTCAGCACAGTGCTTAGCCCAGAATGACGCGCACTAAAAAGCGGACGCAATGGAGATGATTCCATTCTGCCTCACATTCCGATCAGGGCCATTTAACCAAAGAATGGCCAGCAGAGATACACACAGGCAGGATTGCAAACCAGAGATAATCTGGCAGCATCATTGGCCCAGCCATTCACCACAATCCCTTTCAGGAGGAGGTCCTCCAATTCTTCACACATACTGCAGTACCTGAGGGACAAATGGGAACCAACAAACAACAGGTCAACCTGCGTCCAGAACAGAAAGAGGTTGTTCGGCCCCTCAGCTCCATGCTGGTGTTTGTGTTCCACATGAATCTCCCCTCACTCCACCTCTCTCTTCATCTCACCCTATCAGCTTATCCTTTTATTCCTCTCTCCATCACATGTATATCCAGCATCCCCTTAAATCTATCGATACGATTCACTAAACCACTCCCTGTGGGAGTGAGTCCCACATTTTCCCCACTCCCTGTGGGAGCGAGTCCCACATTCACCCCACTCCCTGTGGGAGCGAGATCCACATTCTCCCCACTCCCTGTGGGAGGGAGTCCCACATTCACCCCACTCCCTGTGGGAGCGAGTCCCACATTCACCCCACTCCCTGTGGGAGCGAGTCCCACATTCACCCCACTCCCTGTGGGAGCGAGTCCCACATTCACCCCACTTGGTGTGGGAGCGGGTCCCACATTCTCCCTGCTCCCTGTGGGAGCGAGTCCCACATTCTCCCCACTCCCTGTGGGAGCGAGTCCCACATTCTCCCCACTCCCTGTGGGAGCGGGTCACACATTCTCCCCACTCCCTGTGGGAGCGAGTCCCACATTCTCCCCACTCCCTGTGGGAGCGAGTCCCACATTCTCCCTGCTCCCTGTGGGAGCGAGTCCCACATTCTCCCCACTCCCTGTGGGAGCGAGTCCCACATTCTCCCTGCTCCCTGTGGGAGCGAGTCCCACATTCTCCCCACTCCCTGTGGGAGCGAGTCCCACATTCTCCCCACTCCCTGTGGGAGCGAGTCCCACATTCTCCCTGCTCCCTGTGGGAGCGAGTCCCACATTCTCCCTGCTCCCTGTGGGAGCGAGTCCCACATTCTCCCCACTCCCTGTGGGAGCGAGTCCCACATTCTCCCTGCTCCCTGTGGGAGCGAGTCCCACATTCTCCCCACTCCCTGTGGGAGCGAGTCCCACATTCTCCCCACTCCCTGTGGGAGCGGGTCCCACATTCTCCCCACTCCCCCTGTGGGAGCGAGTCCCACATTCTCCCCACTCCCTGTGGGAGCGGGTCCCACATTCTCCCCACTCCCCCTGTGGGAGCAGGTCCCACATTCTCCCCACTCCCTGTGGGAGCGAGTCCCACATTCTCCCCACTCCCTGTGGGAGTGAGTCCCACATTCTCCCCACTCCCTGTGGGAGTGAGTCCCACATTCTCCCCACTCCCTGTGGGACGTTGTTTTGACTGGGTCGCCCGTCCCACAGCCGGGGAACCCACTGTGGGGACCGGAAGATTCCGCTGGCAGGAGGGCCAGAAAAGCCCATCCATCTTGTCTACATCCACCTTCTCTCCATCCACCTTCTCTCCATCCATCTTCTCTCCATCCACCTTCTCTCCATCCACCTTCTCTCCATCCACCTTCTCTCCATCCACCTTCTCTCCATCCACCTTCTCTCCATCCATCTTGTGTACATCCACCTTCTCTCCATCCACCTTCTCTCCATCCATCTTCTCTCTATCCACCTTCTCTCCATCCACCTTCTCTCCATCCACCTTCTCTCCGTCCACCTTCTCTCCGTCCACCTTCTCTCCGTCCACCTTCTCTCCATCCACCTTCTCTCCATCCATCTTCTCTCCAGCTGCCCTTTGACAATTGCAAAGATTTCCACCGGCTCAGCTCCCTCATCATCACTTTCTTGGGAAAAGAGTCTCAAACTGGGCAGCACGGTAGCATGGTGGTTAGCATAAATGCTTCACAGCTCCAGGGTCCCAGGTTCGATTCCCGGCTGGGTCACTGTCTGTGCGGAGTCTGTACGTCCTCCCCATGTGTGCGTGGGTTTCCTCCGGGTGCTCCGGTTGCCTCCCACAGTCCAAAGATGTGCAGGTTAGGTGGATTGGCCATGCTAAATTGCCCGTAGTGTCCTAAAATGTAAGGTTAAGGGGGGGGGTTGTTGGGTTACGGGTATAGGGTGGATACGTGGGTTTGAGTAGGGTGATCATTGCTCGGCACAACATTGAGGGCCGAAGGGCCTGTTCTGTGCTGTACTGTTCTAAGTCTAAGTTCTAAACTGTCCGATCCATCCCAAGAGTAATAACCTCAGGTGTTTTGGCATCATTTTAAAGGCACTTTTTGTACTTTTTAAAAAAAAATAATTTTTATTAAGGTTTTCACAAAATATAAACAACAAAACAATATTAACAAAACAACCATGGTAAAAACCCAAGAACAACAACCTCCCAACTACAAAAGCAAGTACAAAAACAAAAAAAAAGCAAACAACAAAAAGGAAAGAGATAACACCCGCCACATCCCACAGACCCATGTACACAGTTCTCCCTCCCCCCGATTCAAACCCCCCCCCCCCCTGTTGCTGCTGCTGTCGGCCTATTTCCCTACCGTTCCGCCAGGAAGTCCAGGAAAGGCTGCCACCGCCTAAAGAACCCTTGTACTGATCCCCTCAGGGCAAATTTCACTCTCTCCAATTTGATGAACCCCGCCATATCATTGATCCAGGCCTCCACGCTTGGGGGCCTCGCATCCTTCCATTGAAGCAAGATCCTCCGCCGGGCTACTAGGGACGCAAAGGCCAGAACACCGGCCTCTTTCGCCTCCTGCACTCCCGGCTCCACTGCTACCCCAAACATTTTTTGTACTTTAAGCTGTGTTTGTACAGCCTGTGTGTGATATGGAGAACTCTGGTCACCGCAGGGTTAACAGTATCTGGATAAATATCCTTGCTGTGTTCCAGCATTACAGCCCAGTTTGTTGCTGAACTATTGGGAACACAGACACATGGAATTCACCATTTCCCGATACCTGTCCTGCAGAGTTTAACTTGATGCCAGGACCAGAGGGTTCGAACACTTACCCCAGAGTGAACACAGGGAGTAGAAACCCCATCTTCCTAACTTCTGAAAGGGGGGGGGGGTGAAGGGAGCGTGGAATCCAGTGTATCTGAAGGACAGAATGTCTATAAAAGGAACGAGTGAGGGAGGCATGGCTGAAGGAAGAACAGAACTTGGGCACTAGGATGTTTATGGCACCAGTGGGAATATTCAAAAGCCCACCCAGACTGACAAACAAACTGAAAGCTGCTGTGGCTACCAGGGCAGAGCAGAGGCTGGGAATCCTGCGGAGAGTGACTCACCTCCTGACCCCCCCCCCAAAGCCTGTCCACCATCTACAAGGTACAAGTCAGGCGTGGAATGGAATACTCTCCACTTGCCTGGATGAGTGCAGCTCCAACAACACTCAAGAAACTCAACACCATCCAGGACAAAGCAGCCCCGCTTGATTGGCATCCCTTCCACATTCAAACCCTCCGCCACCGACGCACAGTGGCAGCCGTGTGGACCATCTACAAGATGCTCTGCAGCAACTCACCAAGGCTCCTTCGGCAGCACCTTCCAAACCCACGGCCGCTACCATCTAGAAGGACAAGGGCAGCAGATACATGGGAGCCCCACCACCTGGAGGTTCCCCTCCAAGTCACTCACCACCCTGACTGGGAAATATACCGGCCGTTCCTTCACTGTCACTGGGGCAACATCCTGGAACTCCCTCCCTAACAGCACAGTGGGTGTACCTACACCCCAGGACTGCGGCGGTTCAAGAAGGCAGCTCACTACCACTTTCTGAAGGGCAACGAGGGATGGACAATAAATGCTGGTCCAGCAATCCTCAAATTCCAGGTGGGAATAATTTTCCTGTCCTAATGCCCCAGAGTCAGCGCCAGCATTGAGATAAATGACCAGAAGCGCTGTTTAGTTAGAATGGATGCTGGATAAATATTGTCCCAGGGCACCTGGGAGAGATCCCCGGCACTTCTTTTAATAATAACCATCTTTAATGTGAGCAAAATTCTTTCTCATCACAGCTGTCTGTACAATTGGAGAAATCAAGCTGTTGTCTCCAGTTCCCGGCAGGCGCTGTCTCAAAGTGAAAGGTTGGGACCCTGACATGGATCCATGTTGGGACTTCATTAGCTCCATGCTGCCAGTTAAAGAAGCTGCCAATACCCTTATCTCGTCTGCTGTCCGCCTCAGCCAATTCCCCAACCAGGGTCATCATTCAACCTCAATCCCGAAAGCTCCAACTTTAGCTCAGTCTCTTCTGAGAAACTTCATCAAATGTCATTTGGAAATCCATATAAATAACATCCATAGACATTCCCTTTTACATTACTTTAATTACTGAAGATTGCTCTTACTCCCAAGATAACTACAATTATTCCTCAGCGATTGGTCACAAGAGGCCCTGTTGCCGTTTCAGATTGTTTCATTTCTCTGTTTGAAGAATAGAAGGATCCCATTGGCTCACTCTGCCCATGCTGCTAGGGCGTTCTATCACCAGGAATAATCAGATTGTTCTTTTCTTTCTAAAATATAAATCAAGGCTGGTGTGAGTGTGAACAACCATTCGACTGATTGACTGATGCACTATCAATTACCACAAAGACGAGAGTAGTGGGACAATCGAGGCTTTATTGAGCAAAGATGTTGTGCCTCCTGTAGCTGCTACCAGAATGGCTGCAGCACCGGCGAGCACACACATTTATACTCCGCCTACTGGGCGGAGCCAGCAGGCAGGGATTTACCCATGTACCTCTACTATACGGGCCTTACTGTAATACATATAATACGGCGAGTGGTGACTACCACATTGAGGGGTGTTATTTATCAGAGGCACAGTTTAAACATGGTTCAGTGATACTTTCTGTGTTTAATTCCCTGGGACCCCGACCAGGTGAGTTTGTACAGTGGAGCTGCGTCCTCTCTCACTCAGATTACCAAACACTGTGAATTAATAGTTTACATAGATTACATAGAACATACAGTGCAGAAGGAGGCCATTCGGCCCATTGAGTCTGCACCGACCCACTTAAGCCCTCACTTCCACCCTATCCCCGTAACCCAATAACCCCTCCTAACCTTTTTGGACACTAAGGGCAATTTATCACGGCCAATCCACCTAACCTGCACGTCTTTGGACAGTGGGAGGAAACTGGAGCACCCGGAGGAAACCCACGCAGACACGGGGAGAACGTGCAGACTCCGCACAGACAGTGACCCAGCGGGGAATCGAACCTGGGCCCCTGGCGCTGTGAAGCCACAGCGCTATCCACTTGTGTTGCCGTGCTGCCCCTATGTTAATAGACAGTGGAGTGAATTGTGGAATTGTGAAACCTGTGATTAGGTGGAGTTGGGACTGGGGGATTATTGTGGAAGTATGGATAAGGTAATGATATAAATTCTCAGGCACCAAACCCTCGACACCATTATAACACTTTCACTCCACAGAATAGCTGGAACATATCAGCTGCCGCTGTCTGAGAATTTCCTGGCTCTTTGCTGCTCCGTTCCCTAACAGTGCTGTGTATATGCAATCACAATGAGTAAACTCCTGTGGAATGTGCTGGCAAATTCGATTGGTAGCCGCGTCGTATGTTTGCTCCTTATTTAGACAACAATGATATAGGCAACTTGAGAGTATAGACGGCCAGTCGACAACATGCTGGAAGATTCCACTCCAGTAAGGTATTAATATAATAAACTGGTTTCCAGATCTGACACAGATAAACAGGATACAGCACTCAATACTGTGCCAGCTGGCAGCCTTTTCCTTTACCACCAAGATCGGTTCCTCACTTTGAATTCTGTTTCTCCTTAAGGCCATGGCACACAGGTTGGGATTGTGATATTATTGAAATAATAATCTGCAGACAGGAGTTCAAATCCCACCAGCGCTGGTTGGAAATTTGACTTCAGTTTTCGAAAAGAGATCTGAGAGCGTGGGGCGCAGACAGTTCACGGACAGCGTGGGGCGCAGACAGTTCACGGACAGCGTGGGGCGCAGACAATTCCCGGGACAGTGTGGGGTGCAGACAATTCACGGACAGCGTGGGGCGCAGACAATTCCCGGGACAGCGTGGGGCGCAGACAATTCCCGGACAGCGTGGGGCCCAGACAATTCACGGACAGAGTGGGGCGCAGACAATTCCCGGGACAGCGTGGGGCGCAGACAATTCCCGGGACAGCGTGGGGAGCAGACAATTCCCGGGACAGCGTGGGGCGCAGACAATTCCCGGGACAGCGTGGGGCGCAGACAATTCCCGGGACAGCGTGGGGCCCAGACAATTCCCGGGACAGCGTGGGGCGCAGACAATTCACGGACAGCGTGGGGCGCAGACAATTCACGGACAGCGTGGGGCCCAGACAATTCCCGGGACAGCGTGGGGCGCAGACAATTCACGGACAGCGTGGGGCCCAGACAATTCCCGGGACAGCGTGGGGCGCAGACAATTCACGGACAGCGTGGGGCGCAGACAATTCACGGACAGCGTGGGACGCAGACAATTCATGGACAGCGTGGGGCGCAGACAATTCACGGGACAGCGTGGGGCGCAGACAATTCACGGACAGCGTGGGGCGCAGACAATTCACGGACAGCGTGGGGCGCAGACAATTCACGGACAGCGTGGGGCCCAGACAATTCCCGGACAGCGTGGGGCCCAGACAATTCCCGGACAGCGTGGGGCCCAGACAATTCACGGACAGCGTGGGGCGCAGATAATTCCCGGGACAGCGTGGGGCCCAGACAATTCCCGGACAGCGTGGGGCCCAGACAATTCCCGGACAGTGTGGGGCGCAGACAATTCACGGACAGCGTGGGGCCCAGACAATTCCCGGACAGCGTGGGGGGCAGACAATTCCCGGGACAGCGTGGGGCCCAGACAATTCCCGGGACAGTGTGGGGTACAGACAATTCACGGACAGCGTGGGGCCCAGACAATTCCCGGACAGTGTGGGGCGCAGACAATTCCCGGACAGCGTGGGGAGCAGACAATTCCCGGGACAGCGTGGGGCACAGACAATTCACGGACAGCGTGGGGTACAGACAATTCACGGACAGCGTGGGGCCCAGACAATTCCCGGACAGTGTGGGGCGCAGACAATTCCCGGACAGCGTGGGGAGCAGACAATTCCCGGGACAGCGTGGGGCACAGACAATTCACGGACAGCGTGGGACGCAGACAATTCACGGACAGCGTGGGGCGCAGACAATTCCCAGGACAGCGTGGGGCCCAGACAATTCCCGGGACAGCGTGGGGCCCAGACAATTCACGGACAGCGTGGGGCCCAGACAATTCCCGGGACAGCGTGGGGTACAGACAATTCCCGGACAGCGTGGGGCCCAGACAATTCACGGACAGCGTGGGGGGCAGACAATTCCCGGGACAGCGTGGGGCCCAGACAATTCCCGGGACAGCGTGGGGCCCAGACAATTCCCGGGACAGCGTGGGGCCCAGACAATTCCCGGGACAGCGTGGGGCCCAGACAATTCCCGGACAGCGTGGGGCCCAGACAATTCCCGGACAGCGTGGGGCCCAGACAATTCCCGGACAGCGTGGGGGGCAGACAATTCCCGGGACAGCGTGGGGCCCAGACAATTCACGGACAGCGTGGGGTGCAGACAATTCACGGACAGCGTGGGGTGCAGACAATTCACGGACAGCGTGGGGCCCAGACAATTCCCGGACAGCGTGGGGCCCAGACAATTCCCGGACAGCGTGGGGCCCAGACAATTCACGGGCAGCGTGGGGCCCAGACAATTCCCGGACAGCGTGGGGCCCAGACAATTCACGGACAGCGTGGGGTGCAGACAATTCCCGGACAGCGTGGGGCCCAGACAATTCACGGACAGCGTGGGGTGCAGACAATTCCCGGACAGCGTGGGGCCCAGACAATTCCCGGGACAGCGTGGGGTGCAGACAATTCACGGACAGCGTGGGGTGCAGACAATTCCCGGACAGCGTGGGGCGCAGACAATTCCCGGGACAGCGTGGGGCGCAGACAATTCCCGGACAGCGTGGGGCGCAGACAATTCCCGGGACAGAGTGGGGCCCAGACAATTCCCGGGACAGCGTGGGGCGCAGACAATTCACGGACAGCGTGGGGGGCAGACAATTCCCGGACAGCGTGAGGCCCAGACAATTCACGGACAGAGTGGGGCCCAGACAATTCCCGGACAGCGTGAGGCCCAGACAATTCACGGACAGCGTGGGGGGCAGACAATTCCCGGACAGCGTGAGGCCCAGACAATTCACGGACAGAGTGGGGCCCAGACAATTCCCGGACAGCGTGAGGCCCAGACAATTCACGGACAGCGTGGGGGGCAGACAATTCCCGGGACAGCGTGGGGCGCAGACAATTCCCGGGACAGCGTGGGGCGCAGACAATTCCCGGGACAGCGTGGGGCGCAGACAGTTCACGGACAGCGTGGGGCACAGACAATTCACGGACAGCGTGGGGCGCAGACAATTCCCGGGACAGCGTGGGGCGCAGACAGTTCACGGACAGCGTGGGGCACAGACAATTCCCGGGACAGCGTGGGGCCCAGACAATTCACGGACAGCGTGGGGCGCAGACAATTCACGGACAGCGTGGGGCGCAGACAATTCCCGGGACAGCGTGGGGCGCAGACAGTTCACGGACAGCGTGGGGCACAGACAATTCCCGGGACAGCGTGGGGCGCAGACAATTCCCGGGACAGCGTGGGGCGCAGACAGTTCACGGACAGCGTGGGGCCCAGACAATTCACGGGACAGCGTGGGGCCCAGACAATTCCCGGATAGCGTGGGGCCCAGACAATTCCCGGACAGCGTGGGGCCCAGACAATTCACGGGCAGCGTGGGGCCCAGACAATTCCCGGACAGCGTGGGGCCCAGACAATTCACGGACAGCGTGGGGTGCAGACAATTCCCGGACAGCGTGGGGCCCAGACAATTCACGGACAGCGTGGGGTGCAGACAATTCCCGGGACAGAGTGGGGCCCAGACAATTCCCGGGACAGCGTGGGGCGCAGACAATTCACGGACAGCGTGGGGGGCAGACAATTCCCGGACAGCGTGAGGCCCAGACAATTCACGGACAGCGTGGGGGGCAGACAATTCCCGGACAGCATGAGGCCCAGACAATTCACGGACAGAGTGGGGCCCAGACAATTCCCGGACAGCGTGAGGCCCAGACAATTCACGGACAGCGTGGGGGGCAGACAATTCCCGGGACAGCGTGGGGCGCAGACAATTCCCGGGACAGCGTGGGGCGCAGACAATTCCCGGGACAGCGTGGGGCGCAGACAGTTCACGGACAGCGTGGGGCACAGACAATTCCCGGGACAGCGTGGGGCCCAGACAATTCACGGACAGCGTGGGGCCCAGACAATTCACGGACAGCGTGGGGCGCAGACAATTCACGGACAGCGTGGGGCGCAGACAATTCCCGGGACAGCGTGGGGCGCAGACAGTTCACGGACAGCGTGGGGCGCAGACAATTCCCGGGACAGCGTGGGGCGCAGACAGTTCACGGACAGCGTGGGGCGCAGACAGTTCACGGACAGCGTGGGGCCCAGACAATTCCCGGGACAGCGTGGGGCCCAGACAATTCCCAGGATGCTTCCCACCTCCCTCCCACTCCTCCTAATCGTCGACAAATTCATGGTGGAAGGTGAACCAAAGCGTGTCTGACCTGCCTTTGCTCCAACTGAGACCCCAAAGTGGCCAATTAATGAGCCCTTAAGGCCCATTTACTGTTGGCCTCAATCCCGAAGTTGGTGGGAGGAGGTCAGCGGGGGGGGGGGGGGGAAGGGGGGAGTCACCCTCCTTGGATGGGCCTTGGGCAGGAAGATGGGCAGGGGCACCTGGGCGGTGGGCGCCTCTTTGAACGGTTTTCTTTTTACGTTGGGCAGTCTCCCAGACTGAGTCAGGTTCCTGTAACAGGCCACAGGCAGGTATTGAAGCAGATGATCAGCTATAATCATATTGACGATGGGGTAGGTGCTGAATGGCCTCCACCTGTTCCTATGTTCCTCTGATCAGGACCTCCAGCGCTCACCACCATGTAGATGTGTCAGATGTGATGATGTTCCAAGGATAGCAGGGTGGCTCAGTGGGTTAGCACTGCTGCCTCACGGTGCCGAGGTCCCGGGTTCGATCCCGGCTCTGGGTCACTGTCAGTGTGGAGTTTGCACATTCTCCCCGTGTCTGCGTGAGTTTCACCCCCACAACCCAAAGATGTGCAGGGTAGGTGGATTGGCCATGCTAAATTGCCCCTTCATTGGAAACAAAATTGGGTACTCTAAAATTTTTTTTTTTTAAATGTGATGATGTTCCTGACGCACAGCCTCGAACCAGCACGAAATCATGGAAATCAGCCCAAAATCTTTTTGCCAAGTGTTACACCTTCGAACTCAGACAAATTATTTTCCTTTCAACTGAAGGGTATAAATTGCGAACACGCTTTCCGGAAGGATCGCTCGAGCAGGGAATTTGATAGCAAATTACTCAATGTTAACCTGTGATTGCCATCCTGAAGATACATCCCAAAGATTTCAATAAAAGATCAATCATTCTCCAGCCTGAAACCCAGTTACCCTGCCCCTAACCTCTCCCACAAATATTAGCCATTTTAGCAATCGGTCAAACACTCGCATTTCATCCCAGAATTGTATTTTCCTTCATTCCCCATTAGCATTAGACGGAGAGACGCTGATTATTTTGTACAAAACCCCAATGGGCATGATGCTGAATATATCAACCATTCCAGTTCAAATATCACAATGCATTATTGTGAAATCAAACTGAATACATCCCATAGTTAATCAACCGAGCAAAACTTTGAGTAATTGTGTTAAAATTTAACTGGTTCATTAATAAACATCAGCTTTCATTTATTAACTTTAAGGATGTGGGTGTTGCTGGTTAGACTGGCATTTATTGCCCATCCCTAGTTGTCCTTCAGAAGCTGCCTTCTTGAACCCGCTGCAGTCCCGGAGCTGTAGGTACACCCACTGTGCTGTTAGGGAGGGCGTTCCAGGATGTTGCCCCAGCGACAGTGACGGAACGGCCGATATATTTCCCAGTCAGGGTGGTGAGGGGCTCGGAGGGGAGGTGGTGGGGTTCCCAGGTATCTGCTGCCCTTGTCCTAGTTGGTAGTAGACGTGGGTTTGGAAGATGTTGTCAAAGGAGACATTGTGGGTTACTCCGGTGCATCTCAATGGTACACACGGCTGGCACTGTCCACTGGTGGTGGAGGGTTTGAATGTTGAACGTGGTGGATGTGGCATTGATTCCGCAGTGTCCAGCCGACCTCAGACTCGAAATGCAAGATATGGAGTTGACTCTTAACGATGCAGCAGCTCTACTTTGTCAGAGCAAGTAAACTGGGACCATGACACCATTATTGTAAAAACCCATCTGGTCACTGATGTCCTTTAGGGAAGGAAATCTGCCGTCCTTACCCGGTCTGGCCTACATGTGACTCCAGACCCACAGCGATGTGGTTGACTCTCAAACACTTTCTGGAATGGTCAAGCAAGTCACTCAGGTGCACCAAAACCGCAACAAAGTCTAAAAGGAAATAAACCGGATGGACCAGCCATCATTGACCCCGGCACCGGAAACCAGAACAGCAATCCCAGCCCTGTCGATGCTGCAACATCGTCCTGACTCACATCTGGGGGCTTGTGCCAAAGCTGAGAGAGCTGTCTCACAGACTAGTCAAACAACAGCCTGACATAGTCATACACACAGAATCAAACCTCACAGATAACCCATTCTTTCCTCGGACCTTCCAAACTCACCCCAACTGCCACCCGGAAAGACAAAGGGCTGGATTCTCCGCAGCCTGCACCAAAATCGCAATTGGCACGGGAGCGGAGAATCAACTTGCCTGACGGAATCGGGACCGGCGCCGCTTCGGCGATTCTCCGGGACCTGAATATCGTTGCGTCCGCGAATTACTCCACAAGGCTGGGAGGCCATTGCCAGAGGCCCTCGCAGCGATCCTCCGCTCCCAACCGGCTGAGTTCCTGACGGCCTGGAACTGGTCTGGCCGGTCGGGAATCTCGCATGACGGCTGGGGACTCAGTCCGTGGACGCCCTGGTTGGGGAGGAATCGGGCACCGAGCGGGACTTATGGGCGGCCGGGGCATAGATCAGGCTGTTCCGATGCAGGGGAGCTTGGGCGATGGAGAGGAGCCTATATTACGGAGCTGCCTCCGGGTTCCGAGTCCACCGTGGTGCTCGGCACGGCCGCTGGAGGCCGCCGCTGTGAACATGTGCGGACCCCAAACTGGACGTGCAGGAGCCCATATTGTCGCCTGAGCTGCGACAAGCACTCGGGGTCCTGCCACCCCCCTGCAGGTAAGTGAATTAACTTTCATTTTTTGCAGGAAACTCGGGAGTGCAACGCCGGCATTTTTACACCGGCGTAGGGACATTGCCCCATTTTGTGGGAATCCAGCCCAGGGATTGGTCCAATGGGAGAGGTGACAAAATCGTGCAGATTGAGAGGTAAGTCTGGTAAAGGATTGGGTTTGAAGGAAGATGGAGAACATGAAAGCAAAGTTCTGCATTTTCAGTCTCAACTTGACATGGTGACATGGAAGGTATTGACCAGAACCCCATCCATCCATCAATGGACTTCCTTCATGT
The DNA here is from genome assembly GCF_902713615.1 of Scyliorhinus canicula. Classification (NCBI taxonomy): domain Eukaryota; kingdom Metazoa; phylum Chordata; class Chondrichthyes; order Carcharhiniformes; family Scyliorhinidae; genus Scyliorhinus; species Scyliorhinus canicula. The sequence goes on from NC_052159.1 coordinate 158,819,551, forward strand.
TCTTCAAAGCAGATATGTCTTTACAATATCAGGATTCTCCCCATTCTCACAGTGCATTGCTTTAGAAATGATTTCAATCAAACTTCTTGAAAATTATACTTCAAACATGAAAGCTTGCCTTCAGATATCCAGGTCACTTCCTGTTCATGCAGGTAGAGCAGAGACACTTCATCACAACACAGAGCTGATTAAACCAACTGCCTTGCTGGCTGGCTACACGGGAGGAAGTTGATGTTGAATGAATGAAGCATAAATGTCAGAGGGCCAGTACTGAGGGAGTGCCGCCCTGTCAGAGGGTCAGTACTGAGGGAGTGCTGCACTGTCAGAGGGTCAGTACTGAGGGAGTGCCGCACTGTCAGAGGGTCAGTACTGAGGGAGTGCCGCACTGTCAGAGGGTCAGTACTGAGGGAGTGCTGCACTGTCAGAGGGTCAGTACTGAGGGAGTGCTGCACTGTCAGAGGGTCAGTACTGAGGGAGTGCTGCACTGTCAGAGGGTCAGTACTGAGGGAGTGCTGCACTGTCAGAGGGTCAGTACTGAGGGAGTGCCGCACTGTCAGAGGGTCAGTACTGAGGGAGTGCCGCACTGTCAGAGGGTCAGTACTGAGGGAGTGCTGCACTGTCAGAGGGTCAGTACTGAGGGAGTGCCGCACTGTCAGAGGGTCAGTACTGAGGGAGCGCCGCACTGTCAGAGGGTCAGTACTGAGGGAGAGCCGCACTGTCAGAGGGTCAGTACTGAGGGAGTGCCGCCCTGTCAGAGGGTCAGTACTGAGGGAGTGCTGCACTGCCAGAGGGTCAGTACTGAGGGAGTGCCGCACTGTCAGAGGGTCAGTACTGAGGGAGTGCCGCACTGTCAGAGGGTCAGTACTGAGGGAGTGCCGCCCTGTCAGAGGGTCAGTACTGAGGGAGTGCTGCACTGTCAGAGGGTCAGTACTGAGGGAGTGCCGCACTGTCAGAGGGTCAGTACTGAGGGAGTGCCGCACTGTCAGAGGGTCAGTACTGAGGGAGTGCTGCACTGTCAGAGGGTCAGTACTGAGGGAGTGCTGCACTGTCAGAGGGTCAGTACTGAGGGAGTGCTGCACTGTCAGAGGGTCAGTACTGAGGGAGTGCTGCACTGTCAGAGGGTCAGTACTGAGGGAGTGCCGCACTGTCAGAGGGTCAGTACTGAGGGAGTGCCGCACTGTCAGAGGGTCAGTACTGAGGGAGTGCTGCACTGTCAGAGGGTCAGTACTGAGGGAGTGCCGCACTGTCAGAGGGTCAGTACTGAGGGAGCGCCGCACTGTCAGAGGGTCAGTACTGAGGGAGAGCCGCACTGTCAGAGGGTCAGTACTGAGGGAGTGCCGCCCTGTCAGAGGGTCAGTACTGAGGGAGTGCTGCACTGCCAGAGGGTCAGTACTGAGGGAGTGCCGCACTGTCAGAGGGTCAGTACTGAGGGAGTGCCGCACTGTCAGAGGGTCAGTACTGAGGGAGTGCCGCCCTGTCAGAGGGTCAGTACTGAGGGAGTGCTGCACTGTCAGAGGGTCAGTACTGAGGGAGTGCCGCACTGTCAGAGGGTCAGTACTGAGGGAGTGCCGCACTGTCAGAGGGTCAGTACTGAGGGAGTGCTGCACTGTCAGAGGGTCAGTACTGAGGGAGTGCCGCACTGTCAGAGGGTCAGTACTGAGGGAGTGCCGCACTGTCAGAGGGTCAGTACTGAGGGAGTGCCGCACTGTCAGAGGGTCAGTACTGAGGGAGTGCCGCACTGTCAGAGGGTCAGTACTGAGGGAGTGCCGCACTGTCAGAGGGTCAGTACTGAGGGAGTGCTGCACTGTCAGAGGGTCAGTACTGAGGGAGTGCCGCACTGTCAGAGGGTCAGTACTGAGGGAGTGCCGCACTGTCAGAGGGTCAGTACTGAGGGAGTGCCGCACTGTCAGTGGGTCAGAGGGAGTGCCGCACTGTCAGAGGATTTGCACTGTGGGAGTGTCGCACTGTCAAAGTGCGATCCTTTGATGGGATGTTGTACCATCCCCAGTTATTCTCTCCGGTGGTTATTGACACTGTTCTGATGAAGAACAGCGGCATTCTCCCACGTGTGCCGCTCGATGTTTCTCCATCAACAAACATCACAAAAAACAATTAGCTACACATTGCCTTACGCTGTGTATGGGATCTTGCTGTGTGCAATTTAGCTGTCCTGTTTCCTACATTACAATAGTGACTACACTTAAAAATGTACTAGTACGAACTGAAATGTTCTTTGGGAGCTATAGAAATGCAGCATCGTCCTCTCTATGGAATTGTGTTTGTCTCTGTACCTCTCACTTGTACCTCAAGCTCAATAATGATTGAGTCTGAGGATAAACTGGGGGAGTCTCTGTGAAACAGTAAACACCAACACATTGTAAATTTTTCCTTGTGTTTGATGATCAGAGTTTGCGGGAAGGAATTCCTCGAATTCTGACACGTTTCTTCCACTCTCAGTCCTGGGAATGAGAGTTAGCAGTTTATTGGCCGGTTTCTCAAAGCTCTACTTAAATAATCAGTTTGTGAGGGTCACTTGACTGTCGCAAACTCAGGATCCAATTCACTGTTTATTTAGACAATGTCCAAACATTTCCATTGGTTTTAATGCTTCTTCCACTGGTTCTGGTTTGTTGGTTTAAGCCCCAAACCACAAGAGTTTAGTCTTTATCCAAATTCAAACAAACTTTAATTGTGTCTGAAGTTATCCCATCCTGTGTCAATGGACAGCACTGACTGTCTCCATTGAATAAATGAGAACCCAACAGCCTAAACAATGTGTCACACCAGAAATGCACAAGCATTACTCTCCAATTTCCTTTTAAACCCAGCAGCCTTTGTACTCCTTAACCTACAGGGACCTTATCACCTTCCACATCTCTCCATGATATCGACCCTCCCTGTGAGCTCTGTGATCTCCTGCAGTCTCACAATCCTATTGCATCTCTGATTTTAACCGCCCCCCCCCACCCCGTGACTTCAAGCTCCTGAATCCCTTTGAATCCCTCCCTAAAACTCTTCACCTCCCTCCTGCTTTACGACAGTCTTTACAACCTGCATTTATGACTCAGCTTTTGGTCATTTGTCCCTTTTAGACCTCCTCATGTGGCTTGGCGTTAAATGTTGTTTGATAATCGCACCCGTGAAACCCTTGGGATGTTTTATTTCCTTTTTAGGTGCTATATAAATGCAGGTTTATGTTGTGTGAGAGTGAAAGAGGATAGTTATCGGTAAAGCTAGTGGCAAGGTGGTGCTGTGTAATGGAGGAGGGAGGCACAACAGCAAGCTGGCAATGAAGACCTATTATCTGGCTTTCCAGATCTTACTTATTCTTCTGGGAAGTGCAAATAAAAGGTCATTGCATTTCTGTCAGAAGATTGGATCGTTAACATACGAGATTAAATATAAATGTCCTTCATTGCCTCAGACTCGTGGGATGGAGGAACTGGAGTAAAGAGTTTGGCCCATCTTCCAAGAAAAATAGTGAAAAGGCAAATTTCAGAGGGGTCTGAAGGATCCACTTGGACGGATTTGATTAACAACCCGTATGAGTGGCTCTGATAACTCAGGGAACAACATAGTCACCAGTCAGCCATGACTGGGGCAACAATCACATCCCTCAGGACTGCCAAAGTAATAGGAAGAATACTTTGATGGAATGTTCAAGATGTGAAGTATCAATGTCAGGAGCACATATCGAGGCATCTGGTTTCGACACTAAACATCTCAGTCCATTAAAATTAATGGATGGAAAATCATCCACCATTTCCTGAAACACGTTCCCTGTGGACATGACTTAGGGACATTGACCTGATTACAGTCAACTCATTCTGCATTTCACACACAAATCTGTTGAGGAATTTGATGCATTTAACCATTGAAAGGGATAATTGGTTTCATAACTTCATGTGATCATATTGCTCTTCAATGGATAATTGCTACAGGGAAAGGATTCCATGCGAGTCTTGCGTTAAGCTGCTGTACAGGCCTAATCAACTGTACATCTACAGGAGCCTGGGATCTACAATGGCCTCAACTGCCTGCATCCTGGTCATTCCCAGTCATAGAGACTGAGACGGGGAGTGAATGGCGTTGACCTGACAGTACTCGGCAGTTTATTGGACTGAGAAGCAGGTGTAATTGTTGTTGCTGTCCGGTTTCTATGCTGTGTGTCAGGATCCAGGGGCGACTGGACTAAAACTCCAGATTACCCGTGTTCATTCCCACCATCAGCAGTTTGAGAAGTCAACCTTAAAAATAATTTGAAGATGGAAGCTGGTGGATTTTCTGATCTCATAGCCGCGTGTTTCTCGGGGAGGGGGGGGGTGTGGTGTGGGGGGGTGGGGGGGGGGGGTGCGTTCACTGGCAGCGGAATTCTATACTCCCGCTCCTGGTCAATGGGATTTCCCGTTGTAGCCACCCCACACCGCTGGGACTCCAGACTCACACCAATGGCGTTGACTGTTCTTCTGAGGCTCAGTTGTATCAAGAAGGGGGCCCCTGAGATTCTCGGTTGATGGGAAATAAATACTCACAGGCAAGCCCACGTCCTGAGAATGCATTTCATTTCTTTAGAATGCAGCCACACTGCCAGCTGTGTGAGGTCAGCACATCTATTCAGCTCCACAAGCTCAGGCTCCGAGTGTTTGCAAACCTTGACCTGTGACCAGGGTCACGATCAGTGTCTCTGTTGCTTCCTCACGGACCCATTTGATCTCAAAACAAATTCAGACTCGAGACCTAGTCAGCTGAAACCTACCTTTGACAGTATAGTGGGCAGTGATAAATGCATGTGTGTGATATGTTTCTGCCCAGGAGTCTGTGAGACGGGTAACCTGGTTATGCAAAGCAGTTTGCTACATCTCTTCAAATCACAGATCAGAGAATCTCAGATAAATGAAGAAAAGAATCTCCATTTATATAGTTCTATATCTTAAGGTGTCCCAAAGTACTTTACAGCTATTGGGGCTGGTTTAGCTCAATGGGCTGGACAGCTGGTTCATGATGCAGAGCGAGGCCAGCAGCGTGGGTTCAATTCCCGTACCGGCTGAGGTTATTCATGAAGACTCTGCCTTCTCAACCTTGCCCCTCGCCTGAGGTGTGGTGATCCTCGAGTTAAATCACCTCCAGTCAGCTCTCCCCCTCAAAGGGGAAAGTGTCACCTGGGACTATGGCACCTTTACCCAATGAGTTAGATTTGAAGTGTACATTCTGGTAGTGTAGGTATTGTAAATCTGTGCACAGTTTTGACTGCAGTTGCTTTCCCACAGTGATGCCCGACAGCAGACTGATTCAGAACAGGTCGCTAGTCTGTCACCTGAGGGGGGTACCACCTGAGGGGGATACCACCTGAGGGGGGTACCAGGCAACCTCAAGCGTATCTGACCAGGACTCGCTCCCACTCTTACCTCCTGCCATTGGTGTGTTTGGAAGGATTTGCAGTTTGACGCCCAACCTGTTTGGCCATGTTATTTCATAGAATTTACAGTGCAGAAGGAGGCCATTCGGCCCATCGAGTCTGCACCGGCTCTTGGAAAGGGCACCCCACTCAAGGTCAACACCTCCCCCATCCCAATAACCCCACCCAACACTAAGGGCAATTTAGCATGGCCAATCCACCCAACCTGCACATCTTTCGACTGTGGGAGGAAACCGGAGCACCCGGAGGAAACCCACGCACACAAGGGGGAGAACGTGCAGACTCCGCACAGACAGTGACCCAAGCCGGGAATCGAACCTGGGACCCTGGATCTGTGAAGCCATTGTGCTATCCACAATGCTACCGCGCTGCCTATAATAATTATGAATGCACCTTCCTTGACCGTCAGGTGCTGGGGTGGGACCCAGAGTGAGATTTCAAACTCAGATGCAGGAATCCACCTCACTGAGCCACAAGGCCTCCATTCAGCTTTGATAGATTTTGTACAAATGGGTTATACAACATTCGCTTTGAAAATTCTTGGGATGTTTGGATCATTGCTCGAACTTCCATTGCTGCTGTTAATCACAGTCACACCCATTGCAAATATTCTGTGATACAAATACATCGGTTTTATTGCAGAGAAACTGGCCATTCAGCCCAACTGATCGATGCTGGTATTTAGGTTCCACTGGAGCCTCGCTCACCCTATCAACATATCCTTCGATTCCCTTCTCTGCCATTTGTTAATCCAACTCCCCCCCTAACTCTATCTGCACCACTCACTCTGATTGCTCCCTATGGGAGCGAGTTCCACATTCTCCCCACTCCCTGTGGGAGCGAGTCCCACATTCTCCCCACTCCCGGTGGGAGCGAGTCCCACATTCTCCCCACTCCCTGTGGGAGCGAGTCCCACATTCTCCCTGCTCCCTGTGGGAGCGAGTCCCACATTCTCCCTGCTCCCTGTGGGAGCGAGTCCCACATTCTCCCCACTCCCTGTGGGAGCGAGTCCCACATTCTCCCTGCTCCCTGTGGGAGCGAGTCCCACATTCTCCCCACTCCCTGTGGGAGCGAGTCCCACGTTCTCCCCACTCCCTGTGGGAGCGGGTCCCACATTCTCCCCACTCCTGATGGGAGCGAGTCCCACATTCTCCCCACTCCCCGTGGGAGCGAGTCCCACATTCTCCCCACTCGCTGTGGGAGCGAGTCCCACATTCTCCCCACTCCCTGTGGGAGCGAATTCCACATTCCCCCCACTCCCCGTGGGAGCGAGTCCCACATTCTCCCCACTCCCCGTGGGAGCGAGTCCCACATTCTCCCCACTCCCTGGGTAAAGACGTTTCTCCTGAATTCCCCATTGGATTTACTAGTGAGATTGGTTTAGCTCAGTGGGCTGGATAGTTGGTTAGTGAGGCAGAGTGAGTCCAGCAGCGTGGGTTCAATTTCCGTACCGGCTGAGATTATTCACAAAGGCCCCGCCTTCTCAACCTTGCCCCTCGCCTGAGGTGTGGTGACCCTCAGGTTAAATCACCGCCAGTCAGCTCTCCCCCTCAAAGGGGAAAGCAGCCTGTGGTCATCTGGGACTGTGGCGACTTTACATCTTTATTCTACATTAGCAACTGTCAGCTGTTAGTTCTGGACATCTCCACAAGTGGAAATTCCCTACATCCACTATCTATGCTGCAAACTTTAAATATTCAGTAGCAACAGCGCCTGAGTCACGGTTTAAAGATTATGGCCTGAATTCTCCGTTCTGGAGAGTAAGTGATCCCGCCAGCGGCGAATCGCTACTGATCTTCGCTGGGACTGGGAGGGGCGCCCAGGCGACTCTCTCCTTCACCGTTACTAATTTATACACAGGGGAGAGCTTGCTGGATTCCATCGGAGTCCGATACTGGGCTGCCATTATCAGCAGGTAACCTGACCCAAGGTCCAGCAGCCGCTTCCCCCCCCACCCACCCACTTCTCAGACCTACCCATCAGAAACTCCCATCGGAGACCCCCATCAGTCGCCCCACAACAGAAACTCCCATCAGAGACCCCCATCAGTCACCCCACATCAGAAACCCCTATCAGAGACCCCCATCAGTCACCCCACATCAGAGACCCCCATCAGAGACCCCCATCAGTTGCCCCACATCAGAAACCCCCATCAGAGACCCCCATCAGTCACCCCACATCAGAGACCCCCATCAGAGACCCCCATCAGTCACCCCACATCAGAAACCCCCATCAGAGACCCCATCAGTCACCCCACATCAGAAACCCCCATCAGAGACCCCATCAGTTGCCCCACATCAGAAACCCCCATCAGAGACCCCCATCAGTTGCCCCACATCAGAGACCCCCATCAGAGACCCCATCAGTCACCCCACATCAGAAACCCCCATCAGAGACCCCCATCAGTTGCCCCACATCAGAAACCCCCATCAGAGACCCCCATCAGTCACCCCTGCGTGACGGCTGAGAGCAGTCCCGGCAGCACAGTGAAAAATCACCGCATTTCCTCTTACCCTTTCCTAACATCTGCTGCCTCAGACAAAAGTGTTTAAAGAAGTGGCTGTTACAAGTGTCTGTGGCTTCTTCCAAAGCCTAGAACATTTCAAAGGCTTTCAAATCCTTTTTAAATGTAACTTTTCCATTCAATTTCACACAAAACAATGTATCAGCCTGTGATTGACAGTTTTATTACTCCAGAGACGGCTAAGTGCTTTCACTTCCTCTTTTTCACAGCAGAAAGTACTTAGCTGCTTTTGCTGTGGTGAGGGGCTTTCAATCATAGCAAGAGTGGTTTATAAACATTGTGGTCAGCATCGAGGCAGGGTACTTGAGAGGCACTAAAATGTGATGGGAAAGATAAATCAGAACTCACCAAGCACGTGAAAGGCAAATCATATTCAACTAACTCGATTAAAATTTTGAAGAGGGAGGGTTGGTGTACGCAACATGGTTGATGTGGTGTATGTGGACTTCCAAAAGACATATGATAAAGTGCCACATAATAGACTTCAACTCTGCTGGCCAAAGGACATGGCATTTGAATACCAAGTTGTCTGAGTGATAGGAAATAGAGAGTAGTGAGTAGTTTTCAGACTAGAGGAAGAATTCTCGTGTTGTTCCCCGGGGTGGCTGTTGGGACCTCTGCTCTTCCTGATATGAATTAATGACCTAGACCTGGGTGTACAAGGGCACATTTTCAAAACTTGTGGATGACACACAAACTTGGAAGAAACGTGAGTTGTGAAGAGGTTAGAGATAAACCTCAAGAGGACAGAGGCAGGACGGTGGAATGGGCTGGGACACAACAAATTAAATTTAATCTGGAGAAGTGTGAAGTGACTGATTTTGATCGGAAGATCAGGGAGACAGGATATCTTTCTTTCCTGGGTGTATAAGTGCAGAAATTGGTGAAGATAGCAGAGCTTACGGGATCTGGGGCTTTATCGAGAGGCGCATCAAGTACTAAAGTAAGGAAGCGATGTGAAACTTGGATTAAACACTAGTTCAGCTTTAACTGGAACATCCTGTCCAATTCTGGACACCTCATGTTAGGAAGGATGGGAAGTTAGGAAGAGCACCAAAGATTGGTCCCAGGAATTCCAGGCCTGTGAATAGATTGAAGACGTTGAGTGGAGGTTTGGTGGAGATGTTCAAAATCCGGAAGGTTCCAGACAGAGTAGACGGAGAGAAACGTTTCTATTGGTTGGAGAGCAGAGAACCTGGAGACGTTAATTTAAGGTGATGGACAAAAGAATCAAAGGCGACATAAAGAAAAACATCTTCACAAAGTGGGCGTTTCGGATCTGGATTGACCGCACGGGGGAGGCAGATTTATTCGAGGCTTTCAAAAGGGAACGAGAACATTATCTGAAGAGAAAAACCATAGGGGCAGGGTGCGGCAATGGGGCTAACTAAATCATTCTTGCAGAGAACAGGGCCGGGATCCTCCCCTACCCGGTGTGGAATTCTCCGCACCTTTAGGGGCAAAACCCTCACATTGAGGGGCTAGACCCACGCTGGAGTGGTTCCCACTCCGCCGGCTGGCGTGAACGGCCTTTGGCGCCTGCTGATGTCATACCGGCGCATGCGTAGAGGAGGGGGTCTCTTCCGCCTCCGCCATGGTGAAGACCATGGCGAAGGTGGAAGAAAAAGATGTGCAGGGTAGGTGGATTGGCCACGCTAAATTGTCCCTTAATTGGAAAAAATAATTGGATACTCTAAATTTATTTTAAAAAGCTCTAATGAGGAGGCAGAGACGAGACAGGCTTAGAGAGGCAGTTCCAGAACTCAGAGTCCGGGGGCTGAAGGCACGGCCGCCAGTACTGGATGAGGCCAGAGTTAGAGTGTGGAGATGTCGGAGGCTTGTGGGACAGAAAGAATAATGGGATGAGTTTCCAGAGATAGGGAGGGGAGAGACCGTGGAATGGATTTGAAAGCAAGGATGAGAATTTTAAACTCAAGTTGTCGCTTGAGGCAGTGTAGATCGGTGAGCTCGGGAGGAGATAGGGGAACAGGACTGACTGAGAGTGGAGAGGGACAGGAGAGTTTTGGAAGACCTCGAGTGTGGGAGAGCAGCCAGAGAGTGTTGGAATAGTCAAAGCTGGAGGGAATGAAGATGTGGATGAATTTTCAGGAGAAGATGAGTTGAAGTAAGGGCAGAATGAGGCAGTTTTATAAAAATGGAATAGGTGTTCTCAGTAAACGTGTGGTCAGAAGCTGATAGCAAGGTCGTAAATGGTCCGGTTCAGCTCTGAGAAAGGTGAGGAACAGAGTGAGTAGCTCAGGGAGGGAGTGTGGAGTGGGGACCGAAGGCAATGGCTTCAGTCTTTCCAATATTGAAATTTCTGCTCCGCCAGTACTGAATGCCAGATACGAAGGCCGATAATTTAGAGAGTGTGGAGTAGAGAGAGGTGATGGCGTGATCGAACTGCAGGTTAGCGGTGTAACATGGGAAAATCAACCTCAGCAACAGTCAGAGATAGAGAGAGAAAGAACATGAAGAGGAATAGACCATTCATCCCCTCGAATCTGCTCCCCCGTTCAATCTCCCTCAACTGCACGTTCCCACCTAACCCCATATCCATCAACACACCTTAGAAAGACAGACAGACAGAAAAAGAGAAAGAGGGGAGTCACAAAGAGATTACAGAGAGAGGGAGAAAGAGAAAGAAAGATTGAGAAAGACAGACAGGGAGGATTCAGAACTGGAAAGGCAGAGTCTGGCTATTTTTCTCACTCTGTTACGTGGCGATGTGTGCTTTGAAGGTGCTGCCATTGTGAATGTTGTGCTGTGTGCTTGGTCCTCCATCATTGTGGGCAGGGATGGGATAACTGTCAACAGATTGCTGCCCACAAACTGGGGGAGTATTACAGACCCCCATTGCTGGAAGCCAGTCTGGTGTCCGATTGGGGTCACCCAGAGATGCCTGTCTGACCATCACCCAGAGATGCCTGTCTGACCATCACCCAGAGATGCCTGTCTGACCATCACCCAGAGATGCCTGTCTGACCATCACCCAGAGATGCCTGTCTGACCATCACCCAGAGATGCCTGTCTGACCATCACCCAGAGATGCCTGTCTGACCATCACCCAGAGATGCCTGTCTGACCATCACCCAGAGATGCCTGTCTGACCATCACCCAGAGATGCCTGTCTGACCATCACCCAGAGATGCCTGTCTGACCATCACCCAGAGATGCCTGTCTGACCATCACCCAGAGATGCCTGTCTGACCATCACCCAGAGATGCCTGTCTGACCATCACCCAGAGATGCCTGTCTGACCATCACCCAGAGATGCCTGTCTGACCATCACCCAGAGATGCCTGTCTGACCATCACCCAGAGATGCCTGTCTGACCATCACCCAGAGATGCCTGTCTGACCATCACCCAGAGATGCCTGTCTGACCATCACCCAGAGATGCCTGTCTGACCATCACCCAGAGATGCCTGTCTGACCCAGCTGCTGTGCCTCGAAACTCAGCCTGACCCCCTCAGGACAAACACCCTTTCGTATTTGAACCCGGCACGTGGGCAGTTGCTGAGAATTATCACCGTCCCTGTTGTCAACCAGACAGTGTGGGGACTGGAGTCACGTATGGGCCAGACAGGGTAAGGAGAGCAGATTTCCGTTCCTGACGCACATTTGGGGGATTCCAAAGTGTATTTCTGACAATCTGGCAGTTTACCCAGTTACCTTTGCTGATGCCAGTCACAAACTGCTGATTGAATTCACTTGGTGCAGTGGGACCCGAGCTCTGAGTTACCAGAATCCGTACAGCACCCTAACAGGGCGCAGTCTGGGGGATGATTGTATGAGGTTCTCACTTTGAGAAAGGGGTGTATGTGTATGCCTTCCGATTGACTGAAATTAACCAGAGCAGTAAACACGTAGGCCGCGATCTCCCAGCCACACTGTGCTAGGAAGCAGTGCGCCATGGCGTAACGAGGCTGGGAGATGCCTGGAGATCCCGCTCCCGGGATCGACCCGGATCGCCACACTTTGCGAGATAGGAACTTCGCGATGTGAAGCTTGCCCATTGTGGGCGGGGTCACTTTTTGGCAAATCTGCATATTAGTGAGACAGCTTGGCCGGGATTCTCCAATCCCGCGGGCAAGTTCTGATGCCGGCGTGAAAAGCAGTGCCAATCACTCCGGCGTCAACGCTCCCCGATAATGAGGAATGTTCCCCTTCCTCGGAGGCTAATTCGGAGCTGGAGTGGTCCCTGCAGCTCCTGCTGGTATTGACAGCCTGGCACCCTGGCACTGCCTGGCAGGGGCACTGTCAGAGTACCAGGCTGGTGCTGCCAAGTTGGCATTTGTTGCATGGCGGGGATCGGGCTGGGGTTTGCCCGGTGTGGGGGTGGTGCGAGCCGAGGACCCCCTTATACGTGGGTTGGGGCTGGGGGGTGTTTGTGGTTCACGTTGTGGGCTTGAGAGATTTAAAAATGGCCTCCTGATCTCTCACTGCACGGAGGGTTTACAGCGAGCAGGGCTCCACGGCGAGGGCATGGGCACGCGTTCCCTGCTGAGGCCCCATACCTCACCACAGTCATGTTGTGTTTCTTGGTGCTGTGAGCACTGACAAATACGTGGCTAAACGCACTCACGCCGGGACATACTTCCCATTTGGTTTGACCGCACCCGTAAATTCTACCTAATTGGTGAGTTTTATTGAGTGAAACTGGCAGAGGGAACCTTGCTCCTGGGTACCTCAACACAGCCTCACCAAGCTGCCAGTCCTGATCTCTCTCTGCCCAGGGTGCCAGTTTGTAAAATGGACCCATATCTAAAGTGGAATTGAAGCTTTTCTCTGCAGCAGGGCTGGGGCCTCACTGATTCCTGGCAACAGATTCTCCAAAATGTAATTGTTGCTGCAGATTCAGGGAGGTGATCGGCCTGTCCCTTACTCTGCAATGTTTCAGTGAACACTGTTCACTCTCACACTCACTCTCTCTCTGTTCACTCTCACACTCACTCTCTCTCTGTTCACTCTCACACTCACTCTCTCTCTGTTCACTCTCACACTCACTCTCTCTCTGTTCACTCTCACACTCACTCTCTCTCTGTTCACTCTCACACTCACTCTCTCTCTGTTCACTCTCACACTCACTCTCTCTGTTCACTCTCACACTCACTCTCTCTCTGTTCACTCTCACACTCCCTCTCTCTCTGTTCACTCTCACACTCACTCTCTCTCTGTTCACTCTCACACTCACTCTCTCTCTGTTCACTCTCACACTCACTCTCTCTCTGTTCATTTTCACACTCCCTCTCTCTGTGCCCCTCTCTCTCTCTGTCCATTCTCACACTCCCTCTCTCTGTGCCCCTCTCTCACTGTCCATTCTCACACTCCCTCTCTCTGTGCTCCTCTCTCTCTGTCGATTCTCACACTCCCTCTCTCTGTGGCACTCTCTCTCTCTGTCCATTCTCACACTCCCTCTCTCTGTGCCCCTCTCTCACTCTGTCCATTCTCAGACTCCCTCTCTCTGTGTTCCTCTCTCTCTGTCCATTCTCACACTCCCTCTCTCTGTGCTCCTCTCTCTGTCGATTCTCACACTCCCTCTCTCTGTGGCACTCTCTCTCTCTGTCCATTCTCACACTCCCTCTCTCTGTGGCACTCTCTCTCTCTCGATTCTCACACTCCCTCTCTCTGTGGCACTCTCTCTGTCCATTCTCACACTCCCTCTCTCTGTGCCCCCCTCTCTCTCTGTCCATTCTCACACTCCCTCTCTCTGTGCCCCTCTCTCACTCTGTCCATTCTCACACTCCCTCTCTCTGTGGCACTCTCTCTCTCTGTCCATTCTCACACTCCCTCTCTCTCTGTGCCCCTCTCTCACTCTGTCCATCCTCATACTCGCGCTGTCTGTCCATTCCCCAATCCTTCTCTTGTTCCCCCTCTCTCGCTTTTTCTCTTCCATTGCCTTTGTCTGTTTCTGTCTCTCTCTATCACCCCCCATCCAGTTCTTGATGGGAACAGGGGAAATACAAAGACAGTGAATGGTCGACATTGTCAAAAACTGGACCTGAAACACCTAAATCCTCTGACAGATGTCGATGGAAGAATAAAGTACAGAACGTGGCCACTCAGCCCAACTGTTCATTCTGTCCAATCCAATTGGGACAAAATGAAGCCAGGGTAGCCAAGAACTGTATACCCACTTTAACAAGAACATCAAAAACACAACAATTGATATTTTCCCAACGTAAATAATGCTTTAAACTCGATGAATTTGGAGAAAGTTTCAATAACTTTGTTCAGTTTTTAATGTTTATGGCAGTGTGGTCATCACTGGGTGGGAGACGCTCAACCCCCCCCCCCCCCCCACACCCCACCCCACCCCCCACCCCTCACCCCACCCACGCTGCACCCCACCCTCACACCCCCCCACACTCCACCCCACCCACACCCCCACCACCCCCCAACCCTAACCTACCCGCCCGCCCTAACCCCCCCAGCCTCCCTCCCTAACCCCCCAACCCTAACCCCCCCAGCTTCCCTCCCTATACCCCCCAATCCTAACCCTCCCCAGCCTCCCTCCCTAAACCCCCCCAATCCTAACCCCCCCAGCCTCCCTCCCTAAACCCCCCCAATCCTAACCACCCCCGCTCGCCCTAACCCCCCAACCCTAACCCCCCCCGCTCGCCCTAACCCCCCAACCCTAACCCCCCCCCACCCGCCCTAACCCCCAGCCTCCCTCCCTAAACCCCCCCAGCCTCCCTCCCTAAACCCCCCCAACCCTAACCCCCCCAGCCTCCCTGCCTAACCCCCCCAACACTAACCCCCCTAGCCGCCCTCCCTAACCCCCCCCCCGCCCTAACCCCCCAACCTCTCTCCCTGGTCGGACTCTCATTAAAACCGAGGCTTTTGGTCAGCTGCCTAATTATCTCCATATACGACCCAGTGTCAAATTTTGTTTTATATATAAATCTGTTTGATGATATGAAAGGTGATATTTAAATGCAGATTGTTGTTGATATCTCCAGTCAGGGTCGGCCCAACTCTCTATCAGACTTTACACTGAGTCAAGACTTGTTCCACAAGCCAATCACAGGGTAACTTACCCCCAGTCAGGACAATCCCATTCCCACTGGGACTGGGTCACCTGTTCCTCCAGCCAGAACCCCCAGGGATAGGGAAATACCCACCCACAGGACAGTGTCGCACAGTGCTCAAACCCCCCACACACACACCCACACCCTCACACACCCACACCCTCACTCACACACCCTCACACACCCTTACTTACACCCACACACACACCCACACTCACACCCACACACACCCACACCCTCACTCACACACCCTCACACACACCCTCACCCACACCCTCACTCACACACCCTCACACCCACCCTCACTCACACCCACACACACCCACACCCTCACTCACACACCCTCACCCACACCCTCACTCACACACCCTCACACACACCCTCACCCACACCCTCACTCACACACCCTCACACCCACCCTCACTCACACCCACACACACCCACACCCTCACTCACACACCCTCACCCACACCCTCACTCACACACCCTCACACACACCCTCACCCACACCCTCACACCCACCCTCACTCACACCCACACACACCCACACCCTCACTCACACACCCTCACCCACACCCTCACTCACACACCCTCACACACACCCTCACCCACACCCTCGCTTACACCCTCACTCACACACACACCCTCACTCACACCCACACACCCACCCTCACCCACACCCTCACACACCCACACAAACACCCACACACACCCTCACCCACACACACACCCTCACTCACACCCACACACACACCCACAGGACAGTCCCCACATAGTGCCCAAACCCCCAAACACACACCCATACATACCACACTCACCCACACTCACTCACTTACACTCACACTCTCACCACACACTCACTCTCACCCACACACTCACTCTTACCCACACACTCACTCTCACCCACCCACCATTCCCACAATCCTGCCACTTCACTCTCAGGCACTTCGCACAGGACAACCTCCAGAGCCACAGCAACTCAACTGAGAACGGTTCAAACTCCCTCCATCGTTCAACAATTTGTTTCTAAATTACTGATGAATATTGTGATGAGTGAATACCTCACAGGACCATCAGATCCTTGAGTGGTCAGTCAGTGAGTGTATGTGAGAGAGCTAGATGGTGTCTGTGTGTGTCTGTGTGTGTGTGTGTGTGTCTGTCTGTGTGTGTCTGTGGGAGATGATATGTGGTGTGTAGTCTCTATAGGCAACTTTTCAGTGAATCTCTTTAACTCCACACTGAGTTGATCTCAAGTTACTGTCCCTCGTGGAGCCTCTGTCTCAGTACCAGACCTTGAGTGCCAGAAGTCCCTCACACTAACACACCCGATAACACTCACATTCGCCAGTATAACTTCAGTCAGTGTCACTCACCGCTGCCTCTGAGCTGTATGTGTGGGTCAGGAGCAGCAAAGCTGCCATCAGCCAGCAGGACATCATGTGAAACTTCGGTGAAACTCTTCCAGTGTCTGCCCTGGAGGCAGTGACTGCAGATGGAGCAGGTAGCTGGGTGCTGCCACTCCCTGCTGCCCCGTCCACTCACTGTGCCTGAGTAAAGCTGGAGTGAGGCTGCTCCTCACAGAGTCCAAGCACAGATTGCCAGGGTCTACCAGACTCTTCTGTCTTTCCAGTTTATACTCCACCCACTCCCTGCTCTATCCAGCAGCTCAAAGCACAATGTAAAGGGAGAGAGAGGGGCTGACAGTGCTTAACCCTTTGGGCACTGGATCCATTTGCAACAAGGAACTCCTCACAATTCCACTGCGACTTTCAGACCATCTGCTGTGCCAAAGAGCTGAACAGCCAGTTAAACACTCTCAAAGTGTATAAAATGTGGCAGTTAATTTGTGCACAGCAAGAAACTATGAATAACAATATGGAAATGGGCCAGTCATGTGTTTTTTTATCATGTTGATTGTGGAATAAACATTGTCCGGAACAAGACTGATGGGATTTGGGCAGCAGAAGGACAGGGTCAGAGTCGGTGTATCTACAATAACATCAATAATGTAAGACTTTTAACACTTTGTACAAATTTCTGTGGTGAGTGTTGCAAATGGATTCAGTGCCCAAAGGGTTAAGCACTGTCAGCCCCTCTCTCTCCCTTTACATTGTGCTTTGAGCTGCTGGATAGAGCAGGGAGTGGGTGGAGTATAAACTGGAAAGACAGAAGAGTCTGGTAGACCCTGGCAATCTGTGCTTGGACTCTGTGAGGAGCAGCCTCACTCCAGCTTTACTCAGGCACAGTGAGTGGACGGGGCAGCAGGGAGTGGCAGCACCCAGCTACCTGCTCCATCTGACAACTGCAGTCACTGCCTCCAGGGCAGACACTGGAAGAGTTTAGCTGAAGTTTCTCTTGATGTCCTGCTGGCTGATGGCAGCTTTGCTGCTCCTGACCCACACACACAGCTCAGAGGCAGCGGTGAGTGACACTGACTGAAGTTATACTGCTGAATGCGAGCCTATTGCTGAATGATGGAGGGAGTTTGAACCGTTCTCAGCTGAGTTGCTGTAACTCTGGAGGTTGTCCTTCTGTGTGAAGAGCCTGATAGTGAACTGGCAGGACTGTGTGTGTGAGGGTGTGGGGATTGTGTGTGTGAGGGTGTGGGGATTGTGTGTGTGAGGGTGTGGGGATTGTGTGTGTGAGGGTGTGGGGATTGTGTGTGTGAGGGTGTGGGGATTGTGTGTGTGAGGGTGTGGGGATTGTGTGTGTGAGGGTGTGGGGATTGTGTGTGTGTGAGGGTGTGGGGATTGTGTGTGTGAGGGTGTGGGGATTGTGTGTGTGAGGGTGTGGGGATTGTGTGTGTGAGGGTGTGGGGATTGTGTGTGTGTGAGGGTGTGGGAATTGTGTGTGTGAGGGTGTGGGGATTGTGTGTGCGAGGGTGTGGGGATTGTGTGTGCGAGGGTGTGGGGATTGTGTGTGCGAGGGTGTGGGGATTGTGTGTGTGTGTGTGTGGACACATGTGTGTGAATCTGAATTACCATAGGTGCGTGTGCATGTGGAGGCTGAATGTGTGTGTCTGTGGGGTTGGGGGGGGGGGGGGTTCTGCGTGGGGGGGGGGGGTTGGGTGTGTGTGGGGGGTTGTTGGGGTGGGTATGTGTGTGTGGGTGTGTGTCTGGGGGGGTGTCTGTGTGTGTGTGTGGGGGGTTATTGGGGTGGGTGGGTGTGTCTGTGTGTGTGTGTGGGGGGGGATGGGTGTGTGTGGCGGGGAGTGCGTGTGGGGGGGGGTTGCTGGGGTGGGTGCGTCTGTGTGGGTCTGTGTGTGGGTGTGTGTTGTAGGGGGATGGGTGTGTGTGTGGGTGTGTGTAGGGGGGTGGGTGTGTGTGGCGGGGAGTGTGTGTGGGTGTGGGTTGTTGGTGTGTCTATGTGTGTGTGTGTGTGTGTGTGTGTGGGGGGGAGTGTGTGGGTGGGTTATTTGGGTGGGTGGGTGGGTGTGTCTGTGTGGGTCTGTGTGTGGGGGTGTGTTGTAGGGGGATGGGTGTGTGGGTGGGTGTGTGTGGGGGGATGGGGGTGTGTGGCGGGGAGTGTGTGTGGGTGGGTGTGGGTGTGTGGGTGGGTGTGTGTGGGGGGGGTTGGGTGTGTGTGGGGGGGAATGTCTGGGTGTATGTGCGTGTGGGGGGGTTGTTGGGGTGGGTGTGTGTAGGGGGATTGGGTGTGTGTGGGGGGTGTGTGTGGGGGGTGTGTGTGTGGGGGGGGGGTTGGGGGAGTGTGTGTGTGCCTGGGTGTTTGAGTGTGTGGGTGTCTCTGTGTGGGGGTGTGTGTGTGTGTGTGGGGGGGGGGGGGTTGGGGGAGTGTGTGTGTGTCTGGGTGTTTGAGTGTGGGGGTGTCTCTGTGGGGGGGGGGGGGGTGGGGGAGTGTGTGTGTGCCTGGGTGTTTGAGTGTGTGGGTGTCTCTGTTGGGGGGTTGGGGGAGTGTGTGTGTGCCTGGGTGTTTGAGTGTGGGGGTGTCTCTGTGTGGGGGGGGGGAGTGTGTGTGTGCCTGGGTGTTTGAGTATGTGGGTGTCTCTGTGGGGGGGTTGGGGGGTTGGGGGAGTGTGTGTGTGCCTGGGTGTTTGAGTGTGTGGGTGTCTCTGTGGGGGGTGGGGGGGGGGGGAGTGTGTGTGTGCCTGGGTGTTTGAGTGTGGGGGTGGGGGTGGGCGGTGTTGGGTTGCAAACACTGAGGTTGTGAAATGCCCAATGCCCCACTAGATGGAGGAACATGTGACCATCATCCCGGTCCCAATGGGAATGGGTTGCCCCCACTGGGAGAAATATCCCCATTTACAGAAATTGAAGCTTCTGTGTTTAAATATCTTTTGGGTATTGAACAAAGTTTGGCAACTTCTGTTTCACTGAGAATTAAAAGTGACTGACAATTGTTTACACTAACTCTCAGCTTTATTTTCACAATTGCTTTCTTATTGATTTGATTCTTTGGCAATTTCTGACAACATCGCCTTATTTGTACCGACTTATTTTTACCAGAGTAACATCTGGAAGTTCAAATGGCCTCTGCTCCCACTGCAGAGAATTAATGGGTGGCATTGTGAGAGGATGAAAGGACAGGGGCAGGGGTGCAGGGGGCCCACACTGGAAAGCGCTCTGTACAGTGAGGCCCCACACTGGTGCACTCTGGGATGTGCTCTGTACAGTGAGACTCCACACTGGTGCACTCTGGGATGTGCTCTGTATAGTGAGGCTCCACACTGGTGCACTCTGGGATGTGCTCTGTACAGTGAGGCTCCACACTGGTGCACTCTGGGATGTGCTCTGTACAGTGAGACTCCACACTGGTGCACTCTGGGATGTGCTCTGTACAGTGAGGCTCCACACTGGTGCACTCTGGGATGTGCTCTGTACAGTGAGGCCCCACACTGGTGCACTCTGGAATGTGCTCTGTACAGTGAGGCTCCACACTGGTGCACTCTGGGATGTGCTCTGTACAGTGAGGCTCCACACTGGTGCACTCTGGGATGTGCTCTGTACAGTGAGGCTCCACACTGGTGCACTCTGGGATGCCTCAGGGGTTGATGTTGGGTCCACTGTTATTTGTTACATATATGAATAATTTGGATGAGAATGTAGGAGGCAGGGTTAGCAAGTTTGCAGATGACACCAAGATTGGTGGCATAGTCGATAGTGAAGAAGGTTATCTAGGGTTGCAACAGGATCTTGACCAATTGGGCCGGAGGGCCGATGAATGGCAGATGGAGTTTAATTTGGATAAATGTGAGGTGATGCATTTTGGGCGATCGAATCAGGGCAGGACCTACTCAGTTAATGGTAGGGAGTTGGGGCGAGTTACAGAACAAAGAGATCTCTGGGTACAGGTTCATAGCTCCTTGAAGGTGGAGTGGCAGGTGGACAGGGTGGTGAAGAAGGCATTCAGCATGCTGGGTTTTATTGGTCAGAATATTGAACACAGGAGTTGGGACGTCTTGTTGAAGTTGTACAAGACATTGGTAAGGCCACACATGGAATACTGTGTTCAGTTCTGGCCACCCTGTTATAGGAAGTATATTGTTAAACTAGAAAGAGTGCAGAAGGGATTTACGAGGCTGCTACCAGGACTTGATGGTCTGAGTTATAAGGAGAGGCTGGATAGGCTGGGACTTTTCCCCTGGAGTAGAGGAGTCTTCGGGCTGATCTTATAGAGGTTTATAAAATAATGAGGAGCATCGATAAGGTAGATAGTCAACATCTTTTCCCAAAGGTAGAGGAGTCTAGAACTAGAGGGCAGAGGTTTAAGGTGAGAGGAGAGATACAAAAGGGTCTAGAGGGGAAATGTCTTCACACAGAGGGTGGTGAGGGTCTGGAACGGGCTGCCAGAGGCAGTGGTAGAGGTGGGTACAATTGTTTCCTTTATAAAGCAGTTGGACAGTTACATGGGCAGGATGGGTATAGAGGGATGTGGGCCAAATGCGGGCCAGTGGGACTAGCTTAGTGATAGAAACTGGTCTGCATGGACAAGCTGGGCCGAAGGGCCTGTTTCCATGCTGTAAACATCTATCACTCTGACTCTATGTGCTCTGTACAGTGAGGCTTCACACTGGTGTCCTCTGGGATGCGCTCTGTACAGTGAGGCTTCACACTGGTGTCCTCTGGGATGTGCTCTGTACAGTGAGGCCCCACACTGGTGCACTCTGGGATGTGCTCTGTACAGTGAGGTTCCACACTGGTGTCCTCTGGCATGTGCTCTGTACAGTGAGGCTCCACACTGGTGTCCTCTGGCATGTGCTCTGTACAGTGAGGCTCCACACTGGAGCTCCATGCTTTCCCTCAGGGCTGGCATGCTGAAGGACACTGTCCAATTGGCTGGTGTCAATTTGGTGAAAGATTGGCATAACCCCTGGTTAAAATTAAACTTCCAATGATCACACACAGCGATGTTATCCCAGCCAAACGCCAGGAAATCCATAGCATAGAAAAGAAGGGGCAGGAGTGGGCCACTGACCCTACCTTAATGCCAATGCCCCCTCACTATCCCCATATCCATTGATGCCTCGGCCCCCTCACTATCCCCATATCCATTGATGCCTCGGCCCCCTCACTATCCCAGTCATCTCAGTCCTAAATGGCCTGGCCTTTATAGGAACATAGAAAACCATTCAGCCCCTCAAGCCCCGCCCCAATGATGTTGAGCCCCGCCCCCAAACATGTCATGCCACACCCCAATTATGTCAAGCCCTGCTCCAATCATGTCAAGCCCCGCCTCCAATAATGATTGGACCCGCCCCAATGATGCTGAGCCCCGCCCCAATGATGCTGAGCCCCGCCCCAATGATGCTGAGCCCCGCCCAAATGATGCTGAGCCCCTCCCCAATGATGCTGAGCCCCACCCCAATGATGCTGAGCCCCGCCCCAATGATGCTGAGCCCCTCCCCAATGATGCTGAAGCCCCGCCCCCAATGATGCTGAGCCCCTCCCCAATGATGCTGAGCCCCTCCCCAATGATGTTGAGCCCCTCCCCAATGATGCTGAGCCCCTCCCCAATGATGCTGAGCCCCTCCCCAATGATGTTGAGCCCCTCCCCAATGATGCTGAGCCCCGCCCCCAATGATGCTGAGCCCCGCCCCAATGATGCTGAGCCCTGCCCCAATGATGCTGAGCCCCGCCCCAATGATGCTGAGCCCCGCCCCAATGATGCTGAGCCCCGCCCCAATGGTGCTGAGCCCCTCCCCAATGATGCTGAGCCCCTCCCCAATGATGCTGAGCCCCTCCCCAATGATGCTGAGCCCCGCCCCAATGATGCTGAGCCCCTCCCCAATGATGCTGAGCCCCGCCCCCAATGATGCTGACCCCGCCCCCAATGATGCTGAGCCCCGCCCCAATGATGCTGAGCCCCTCCCCAATGATGCTGAGCCCCGCCCCAATGATGCTGACCCCGCCCCCAATGATGCTGAGCCCCTCCCCAATGATGCTGAGCCCCACCCCAATGATGCTGAGCCCCTCCCCCATGATGCTGGGCTCCGCCCCCATGATGTTGAGCCCCGCCCCCATGATGCTGGGCCCACCCCCATAATATCTAGCCCCGCCCCCGTGATGCTTGGCTCCGCCCCCATGATGCTGAGCCCCACCCCAATGACTTTGAGCCCCGCCCCCAATGATGTCAAGTCCCGCGGCACTCCCTCAGTACTGACCCTCTGACAGTGCGGCACTCCCTCAGTACTGACCCTCTGACAGTGCGGCACTCCCTCAGTACTGACCCTCTGACAGCGCGGCACTCCCTCAGTACTGACCCTCTGACAGTGCAGCACTCCCTCAGTACTGACCCTCAGACAGTGCGGCACTCCCTCAGTACTGACCCTCTGACAGTGCGGCACTCCCTCAGTACTGACCCTCTGACAGTGCAGCACTCCCTCAGTACTGACCCTCTGACAGTGCGGCACTCCCTCAGTACTGACCCTCTGACAGTGCTGCACTCCCTCAGTACTGACCCTCAGACAGTGCGGCACTCCCTCAGTACTGACCCTCTGACAGTGCGGCACTCCCTCAGTACTGACCCTCTGACAGTGCGGTGCGCCCTCAGTACTGACCCTCTGACAGTGTGGCACTCCCTCAGTACTGACCCTCTGACAGTGCGGTGCTCCCTCAGTACTGACCTTCTGACAGTGCGGCACTCCCTCAGTACTGACCCTCTGACAGTGCGGCACTCCCTCAGTACTGACCCTCTGACAGCGCGGCACTCCCTCAGTACTGACCCTCTGACAGTGCAGCACTCCCTCAGTACTGACCCTCTGACAGTGCAGCACTCCCTCAGTACTGACCCTCTGACAGTGCGGTGCGCCCTCAGTACTGACCCTCTGACAGTGCAGCACTCCCTCAGTACTGACCCTCTGACAGTGCGGCACTCCCTCAGTACTGACCCTCTGACAGTGCAGCACTCCCTCAGTACTGACCCTCTGACAGTGCAGCACTCCCTCAGTACTGACCCTCTGACAGTGCAGCACTCCCTCAGTACTGACCCTCTGACAGTGCAGCACTCCCTCAGTACTGACTCTCTGACAGTGCGGCACTCCCTCAGTACTGACCCTCTGACAGTGCAGCACTCCCTCAGTACTGACCCTCTGACAGTGCGGCACTCCCTCAGTACTGACCCTCTGACAGTGCAGCACTCCCTCAGTACTGACCCTCTGACAGTGCAGCGCTCCCTCAGTACTGACTGACAGTGCAACACTCCCTCAGTACTGACCCTCTGACTGTGCGGCACTCCCTCAGTACTGACCCTCTGACAGTGCGGCACTCCCTCAGTACTGACCCTCTGACAGTGCGGCACTCCCTCAGTACTGACCCACTGACAGTGCAGCACTCCCTCACTACTGACCCTCTGACAGTGCGGCACTCCCTCAGTACTGACCCTCTGACAGCGCGGCACTCCCTCAGTACTGACCCTCTGACAGTGCGGCACTCCCTCAGTACTGACCCTCTGACAGTGCGGCACTCCCTCAGTACTGACCCTCTCACAGTGCAGCACTCCCTCAGTACTGACCCTCTGACAGTGCGGCACTCCCTCAGTACTGACCCTCTGACAGTGCGGCACTCCCTCAGTAGTGACCCTCTGACAGTGCAGCTCTCCCTCAGTACTGACCCACTGACAGTGCGGCACTCCCTCAGTACTGACCCTCTGACAGTGCAGCACTCCCTCAGTACTGACCCTCTGACAGTGCGGCACTTCCTCAGTACTGACCGTCTGACAGTGCGGCACTCCCTCAGTACTGACCCTCTGACAGTGCGGCGCTCCCTCAGTACTGACCCTCTGACAGTGCAGCACTTCCTCAGTACTGACCGTCTGACAGTGCGGCACTCCCTCAGTACTGACCCTCTGACAGTGCGGGGCTACCTCAGTACTGACCCTCTGACAGTGCAGCACTCCCTCAGTAGTGACCCTCTGACAGTGCAGCTCTCCCTCAGTACTGACCCACTGACAGTGCGGCACTCCCTCAGTACTGACCCTCTGACAGTGCAGCACTCCCTCAGTACTGACCCTCTGACAGTGCGGCACTTCCTCAGTACTGACCCTCTGACAGTGCAGCACTCCCTCAGTACTGACCCTCTGACAGTGCGGCACTCCCTCAGTACTGACCCTCTGACAGTGCGGCGCTCCCTCAGTACTGACCCTCTGACAGTGCAGCACTCCCTCAGTACTGACCCTCTGACAGTGCGGCACTCCCTCAGTACTGACCCTCTGACAGTGCAGCACTCCCTCAGTACTGACCCTCTGACAGTGCGGCACTCCCTCAGTACTGACCGTCTGACAGTGCGGCACTCCCTCAGTACTGACCCTCTGACAGTGCGGCACTCCCTCAGTACTGACCCTCTGACAGTGCAGCACTCCCTCAGTACTGACCCTCTGACAGTGCGGCACTCCCTCAGTACTGACCCTCTGACAGTGCGGGGCTACCTCAGTACTGACCCTCTGACAGTGCGGCACTCCCTCAGTACTGACCCTCTGACAGTGCAGCACTCCCTCAGTACTGACCCTCTGACAGTGCAGCACTCCCTCAGTACTGACCCTCTGACAGTGGGGCACTCCCTCAGTACTGACCCTCTGACAGTGCAGCACTCCCTCAGTACTGACCCTCTGACAGTGCGGCACTCCCTCAGTACTGACCCTCTGACAGTGCGGGGCTACCTCAGTACTGACCCTCTGACAGTGCAGCACTCCCTCAGTACTGACCCTCTGACAGTGCGGCACTCCTTCAGTACTGACCCTCTGACAGTGCAGCACTCCCTCAGTACTGACCCTCTGACAGTGCAGCACTCCCTCAGTACTGACCCTCTGACAGTGCGGCACTCCCTCAGTACTGACCCTCTGACAGTGCGGGGCTACCTCAGTACTGACCCTCTGACAGTGCGGCACTCCCTCAGTACTGACCCTCTGACAGTGCGGCACTCCCTCAGTACTGACCCTCTGAAAGTGCGGCACTCCCTCAGTACTGACAGGTGTGTGTGCTGTCTGAGTGTCTGTGTCTGTCTGAGCGAGAGTCTGCGCTGTCTGAGCAGTGGGTTGGAGAGTGGGCAGTATAGAAGTCATTCAGATGTTAAACAATGTTCGGGAAGCTGGGCCTGTGTTGTCAGCATCTGGGTACCGGTCAATTGTAGAATTATTGTAATGATGTTGTTTGTTGCATTAAAATCGTGGCTGCTGCTGAATTGCCACTGAGAAGTGATCATCTCAATCGATTAATTGATGAAGCAGCTGGTCTCGCTGAATAATTGACGTGAAACTGAGTGGATTCCAGGAGAGAGTTTCAATTTTTCAATTTGGTCTTTATACTTACTGACCCCAGACCCAGACAATGACCCCAGACCCAGACAATGACCCCAGACCCAGACAATGACCCCAGACCCAGACAATGACCCCAGACCCAGACAATGACCCCAGACCCAGACAATGACCCCAGACCCAGACAATCATCTCCAGTTGAGACAATTCAGGATAACATTTTGTGAATGAGAAACAAAGTGGCAGAGGTTTAAAAGAAAGATGTTTGATCTGGGGCTTGCATTGAGGGACAAGGCTGTGGGGAGGTGTCAGGAGTAAATGTTGGAACCACTTCAAAGATCTCAGACCTGAAACTCGATGCACCCGAGTCCAGCTGGCACGAGAGCAAACAGAGAGAATGAGTGAAATCTGGGTGGGCAGCCCTGGGGCCGCAGACTGAGTTGGATAAAATATCAAAATGGGCGGAGAAATGGCTTTTTGTGAGCACGTTAAAAATAAAAAAATACAACTTCACAATGGGATGAAACATCAAAGGCTGAAGGTGACAGGATAAATTGAAGAGGGAAATGTCATATTGGACCCTTGTTAAATCAGGAATAGGCCATCAAAGCAGAGAAATCATTGGATTATTTTGGGAAAAATGGGACACTACAGTTGGGAGACGTCACGTTGTTTGGTGGATGAATAAAGATGGGCTGAATGGTCTACAACCTCTGTAATTATCTTGTAATCAGTTATGTGGCCGGGATTCCTGCCTCAAGTCAATGGACCTATAACCCGTCATCAAGCCTTCCGTCCATCCCATGGCATTCCCATGAGATTGGGAAAACCCTGGTTTATTCCCAAAGATGACTATACCGGAAAATCTCCACCGTGTGGGTACGTGAATAGGGAGGAAATAGAGGGATACAGACCGAGTAAGGGCAGACTACTTTTTATTTTAGATTGGGCATCATGGTTGGCGTGGGCTTGGAGGGCCGAAGGGCCTGTTCCTGTGCTGTACATTTCTCATTCACACAGCGACGGGGCCGGAAACTCCCCGTCACATTCACACAGCGACCCGACCGGAAACTCCCCGTCACATTCACACAGCGACGGGGCCGGAAACTCCCCGTCACATTCACACAGCGACGGGGCCGGAAACTCCCCGTCACATTCACACAGCGACCCGACCGGAAACTCCCCGTCACATTCACACAGCGACGGGACCGGAAACTCCCCGTCACATTCACACAGCGACCCGACCGGAAACTCCCCGTCACATTCACACAGCGACCCGACCGGAAACTCCCCGTCACATTCACACAGCGACCCGACCGGAAACTCCCCGTCACATTCACACAGCGACCCGACCGGAAACTCCCCGTCACATTCACACAGCGACGGGGCCGGAAACTCCCCGTCACATTCACACAGCGACCCGACCGGAAACTCCCCGTCACATTCACACAGCGACCCGACCGGAAACTCCCCGTCACATTCACACAGCGACGGGGCCGGAAACTCCCCGTCACATTCACACAGCGACCCGACCGGAAACTCCCCGTCACATTCACACAGCGACCGACCGGAACTCCCCGTCACATTCACACAGCGACCCGACCGGAAACTCCCCGTCACATTCACACAGCGACGGGGCCGGAAACTCCCCGTCACATTCACACAGCGACGGGGCCGGAAACTCCCCGTCACATTCACACAGCGACGGGGCCGGAAACTCCCCGTCACATTCACACAGCGACGGGGCCGGAAACTCCCCGTCACATTCACACAGCGACCGGACCGGAAACTCCCCGTCACATTCACACAGCGACCCGACCGGAAACTCCCCGTCACATTCACACAGCGACGGGGCCGGAAACTCCCCGTCACATTCACACAGCGACCCGACCGGAAACTCCCCGTCACATTCACACAGCGACCCGACCGGAAAACTCCCCGTCACATTCACACAGCGACCCGACCGGAAACTCCCCGTCACATTCACACAGCGACCCGACCGGAAACTCCCCGTCACATTCACACAGCGACCCGACCGGAAACTCCCCGTCACATTCACACAGCGACCCGACCGGAAACTCCCCGTCACATTCACACAGCGACGGGGCCGGAAACTCCCCGTCACATTCACACAGCGACCCGACCGGAAACTCCCCGTCACATTCACACAGCGACCCGACCGGAAACTCCCCGTCACATTCACACAGCGACCCGACCGGAAACTCCCCGTCACATTCACACAGCGACGGGGCCGGAAACTCCCCGTCACATTCACACAGCGACGGGGCCGGAAACTCCCCGTCACATTCACACAGCGACCCGACCGGAAACTCCCCGTCACATTCACACAGCGACGGGGCCGGAAACTCCCCGTCACATTCACACAGCGACCCGACCGGAAACTCCCCGTCACATTCACACAGCGACCCGACCGGAAACTCCCCGTCACATTCACACAGCGACCCGACCGGAAACTCCCCGTCACATTCACACAGCGACCCGACCGGAAACTCCCCGTCACATTCACACAGCGACCCGACCGGAAACTCCCCGTCACATTCACACAGCGACGGGGCCGGAAACTCCCCGTCACATTCACACAGCGACCCGACCGGAAACTCCCCGTCACATTCACACAGCGACCCGACCGGAAACTCCCCGTCACATTCACACAGCGACCCGACCGGAAACTCCCCGTCACATTCACACAGCGACGGGGCCGGAAACTCCCCGTCACATTCACACAGCGACCCGACCGGAAACTCCCCGTCACATTCACACAGCGACGGGGCCGGAAACTCCCCGTCACATTCACACAGCGACGGGGCCGGAAACTCCCCGTCACATTCACACAGCGACCCGACCGGAAACTCCCCGTCACATTCACACAGCGACCCGACCGGAAACTCCCCGTCACATTCACACAGCGACCCGACCGGAAACTCCCCGTCACATTCACACAGCGACGGGGCCGGAAACTCCCCGTCACATTCACACAGCGACGGGACCGGAAACTCCCCGTCACATTCACACAGCGACCCGACCGGAAACTCCCCGTCACATTCACACAGCGACCCGACCGGAAACTCCCCGTCACATTCACACAACGACCCGACCGGAAACTCCCCGTCACATTCACACAGCGACCCGACCGGAAACTCCCCGTCACATTCACACAGCGACCCGACCGGAAACTCCCCGTCACATTCACACAGCGACGGGGCCGGAAACTCCCCGTCACATTCACACAGCGACCCGACCGGAAACTCCCCGTCACATTCACACAGCGACCCGGCCGGAAACTCCCCGTCACATTCACACAGCGACCCGACCGGAAACTCCCCGTCACATTCACACAGCGACGGGGCCGGAAACTCCCCGTCACATTCACACAGCGACCCGACCGGAAACTCCCCGTCACATTCACACAGCGACCCGACCGGAAACTCCCCGTCACATTCACACAGCGACCCGACCGGAAACTCCCCGTCACATTCACACAGCAACCGACCGGAAACTCCCCGTCACATTCACACAGCGACCCGACCGGAAACTCCCCGTCACATTCACACAGCGACGGGACCGGAAACTCCCCGTCACATTCACACAGCGACCCGACCGGAAACTCCCCGTCACATTCACACAGCGACCCGACCGGAAACTCCCCGTCACATTCACACAGCGACGGGGCCGGAAACTCCCCGTCACATTCACACAGCGACCCGACCGGAAACTCCCCGTCACATTCACACAGCGACCCGACCGGAAACTCCCCGTCACATTCACACAGCGACGGGGCCGGAAACTCCCCGTCACATTCACACAGCGACCCGACCGGAAACTCCCCGTCACATTCACACAGCGACCCGACCGGAAACTCCCCGTCACATTCACACAGCGACGGGGCCGGAAACTCCCCGTCACATTCACACAGCGACGGGGCCGGAAACTCCCCGTCACATTCACACAGCGACGGGGCCGAAACTCCCCGTCACATTCACACAGCGACGGGGCCGGAAACTCCCCGTCACATTCACACAGCGACCCGACCGGAAACTCCCCGTCACATTCACACAGCGACGGGGCCGGAAACTCCCCGTCACATTCACACAGCGACCCGACCGGAAACTCCCCGTCACATTCACACAGCGACGGGGCCGGAAACTCCCCGTCACATTCACACAGCGACCCGACCGGAAACTCCCCGTCACATTCACACAGCGACCCGACCGGAAACTCCCCGTCACATTCACACAGCGACGGGGCCGGAAACTCCCCGTCACATTCACACAGCGACGGGCCGGAAACTCCCCGTCACATTCACACAGCGACCGACCGGAAACTCCCCGTCACATTCACACAGCGACCCGACCGGAAACTCCCCGTCACATTCACACAGCGACCCGACCGGAAACTCCCCGTCACATTCACACAGCGACCCGACCGGAAACTCCCCGTCACATTCACACAGCGACCCGACCGGAAACTCCCCGTCACATTCACACAGCGACGGGGCCGGAAACTCCCCGTCACATTCACACAGCGACCCGGACCGGAAACTCCCCGTCACATTCACACAGCGACCCGACCGGAAACTCCCCGTCACATTCACACAGCGACCCGACCGGAAACTCCCCGTCACATTCACACAGCGACGGGCCGGAAACTCCCCGTCACATTCACACAGCGACCCGACCGGAAACTCCCCGTCACATTCACACAGCGACCCGACCGGAAACTCCCCGTCACATTCACACAGCGACGCGGCCGGAAACTCCCCGTCACATTCACACAGCGACCCGACCGGAAACTCCCCGTCACATTCACACAGCGACCCGACCGGAAACTCCCCGTCACATTCACACAGCGACCCGACCGGAAACTCCCCGTCACATTCACACAGCGACGGGGCCGGAAACTCCCCGTCACATTCACACAGCGACCCGACCGGAAACTCCCCGTCACATTCACACAGCGACGGGGCCGGAAACTCCCCGTCACATTCACACAGCGACGGGGCCGGAAACTCCCCGTCACATTCACACAGCGACCCGACCGGAAACTCCCCGTCACATTCACACAGCGACCCGACCGGAAACTCCCCGTCACATTCACACAGCGACCCGACCGGAAAACTCCCCGTCACATTCACACAGCGACCCGACCGGAAACTCCCCGTCACATTCACACAGCGACCCGACCGGAAACTCCCCGTCACATTCACACAGCGACGGGACCGGAAACTCCCCGTCACATTCACACAGCGACGGGGCCGGAAACTCCCCGTCACATTCACACAGCGACCCGACCGGAAACTCCCCGTCACATTCACACAGCGACGGGGCCGGAAACTCCCCGTCACATTCACACAGCGACCCGACCGGAAACTCCCCGTCACATTCACACAGCGACGGGGCCGGAAACTCCCCGTCACATTCACACAGCGACCCGGCCGGAAACTCCCCGTCACATTCACACAGCGACGGGCCGGAAACTCCCCGTCACATTCACACAGCGACGGGGCCGGAAACTCCCCGTCACATTCACACAGCGACCCGACCGGAAACTCCCCGTCACATTCACACAGCGACCGGGCCGGAAACTCCCCGTCACATTCACACAGCGACCCGACCGGAAACTCCCCGTCACATTCACACAGCGACCCGACCGGAAACTCCCCGTCACATTCACACAGCGACGGGGCCGGAAACTCCCCGTCACATTCACACAGCGACCCGACCGGAAACTCCCCGTCACATTCACACAGCGACGGGACCGGAAACTCCCCGTCACATTCACACAGCGACGGGGCCGGAAACTCCCCGTCACATTCACACAGCGACCCGACCGGAAACTCCCCGTCACATTCACACAGCGACCCGACCGGAAACTCCCCGTCACATTCACACAGCGACCCGACCGGAAACTCCCCGTCACATTCACACAGCGACCCGACCGGAAACTCCCCGTCACATTCACACAGCGACCCGACCGGAAACTCCCCGTCACATTCACACAGCGACGGGGCCGGAAACTCCCCGTCACATTCACACAGCGACCGGGCCGGAAACTCCCCGTCACATTCACACAGCGACGGGGCCGGAAACTCCCCGTCACATTCACACAGCGACGGGGCCGGAAACTCCCCGTCACATTCACACAGCGACCCGACCGGAAACTCCCCGTCACATTCACACAGCGACCCGACCGGAAACTCCCCGTCACATTCACACAGCGACCCGACCGGAAACTCCCCGTCACATTCACACAGCGACCCGGCCGGAAACTCCCCGTCACATTCACACAGCGACCCGACCGGAAACTCCCCGTCACATTCACACAGCGACCCGACCGGAAACTCCCCGTCACATTCACACAGCGACGGGGCCGGAAACTCCCCGTCACATTCACACAGCGACCCGACCGGAAACTCCCCGTCACATTCACACAGCGACCGGACCGGAAACTCCCCGTCACATTCACACAGCGACGGGGCCGGAAACTCCCCGTCACATTCACACAGCGACCCGGAGCGGAAACTCCCCGTCACATTCACACAGCGACCCGACCGGAAACTCCCCGTCACATTCACACAGCGACCGACCGGAAACTCCCCGTCACATTCACACAGCGACCGGGCCGGAAACTCCCCGTCACATTCACACAGCGACCCGACCGGAAACTCCCCGTCACATTCACACAGCGACCGGCCGGAAACTCCCCGTCACATTCACACAGCGACCCGACCGGAAACTCCCCGTCACATTCACACAGCGACGGGGCCGGAAACTCCCCGTCACATTCACACAGCGACCCGGCCGGAAACTCCCCGTCACATTCACACAGCGACCCGACCGGAAACTCCCCGTCACATTCACACAGCGACCGGGCCCGGAAACTCCCCGTCACATTCACACAGCGTCCCGACCGGAAACTCCCCGTCACATTCACACAGCGACCCCGACCGGAAACTCCCCGTCACATTCACACAGCGACGGGGCCGGAAACTCCCCGTCACATTCACACAGCGACGGGGCCGGAAACTCCCCGTCACATTCACACAGCGACCCGACCGGAAACTCCCCGTCACATTCACACAGCGACGGGGCCGGAAACTCCCCGTCACATTCACACAGCGACCCGACCGGAAACTCCCCGTCACATTCACACAGCGACGGGGCCGGAAACTCCCCGTCACATTCACACAGCGACCCGACCGGAAACTCCACGTCACATTCACACAGCGACGCGCGACCGGAAACTCCCCGTCACATTCACACAGCGACGGGGCCGGAAACTCCCCGTCACATTCACACAGCGACCCGACCGGAAACTCCCCGTCACATTCACACAGCGACCCGACCGGAAACTCCCCGTCACATTCACACAGCGACCCGACCGGAAACTCCCCGTCACATTCACACAGCGACCGGGCCGGAAACTCCCCGTCACATTCACACAGCGACCCGACCGGAAACTCCCCGTCACATTCACACAGCGACCCGACCGGAAACTCCCCGTCACATTCACACAGCGACCGGACCGGAAACTCCCCGTCACATTCACACAGCGACCCGACCGGAAACTCCCCGTCACATTCACACAGCGACGGGGCCGGAAACTCCCCGTCACATTCACACAGCGCGGGGCCGGAAACTCCCCGTCACATTCACACAGCGACCGACCGGAAACTCCCCGTCACATTCACACAGCGACCCGACGGAACTCCCCGTCACATTCACACAGCGACCGACCGGAAATCCCCGTCACATTCACACAGCGACGGGGCCGGAAACTCCCCGTCACATTCACACAGCGACGGGGCCGGAAACTCCCCGTCACATTCACACAGCGACCCGACCGGAAACTCCCCGTCACATTCACACAGAGACCGACCGGAAATCCCCGTCACATTAACCAGCGACGGGGAGGAAACTCCCCGTCACATTCACACAGCGACCCGACCGGAAACTCCCCGTCACATTCACACAGCGACCCGACCGAAACTCCCGTCACATTCACACAGCGACCGACCGGAAACTCCCCGTCACATTCACACAGCGACGGGGCCGGAAACTCCCCGTCACATTCACACAGCGACGGGGCCGGAACTCCCCGTCACATTCACACAGCGACGGGGCCGGAAACTCCCCGTCACATTCACACAGCGACCGGACCGGAAACTCCCCGTCACATTCACACAGCGACCCGGGCCGGAAACTCCCCGTCACATTCACACAGCGACCCGACCGGAAACTCCCCGTCACATTCACACAGCGACCCGCCGGAAACTCCCCGTCACATTCACACAGCGACCCGACCGGAAACTCCCCGTCACATTCACACAGCGACCGGGACCGGAAACTCCCCGTCACATTCACACAGCGACCCGACCGGAAACTCCCCGTCACATTCACACAGCGACCGGACCGGGAACTCCCCGTCACATTCACACAGCGACCCGACCGGAAACTCCCCGTCACATTCACACAGCGACGGGCCGGAAACTCCCCGTCACATTCACACAGCGACCGGACCGGAAACTCCCCGTCACATTCACACAGCGACGGGGACCGGAAACTCCCCGTCACATTCACACAGCGACGGGGCCGGAAACTCCCCGTCACATTCACACAGCGACCCGACCGGGAAACTCCCCGTCACATTCACACAGCGACCCGACCGGAAACTCCCCGTCACATTCACACAGCGACGGGGCCGGAAACTCCCCGTCACATTCACACAGCGACCCGACCGGAAACTCCCCGTCACATTCACACAGCGACCCGACCGGAAACTCCCCGTCACATTCACACAGCGACGGGGCCGGAAACTCCCCGTCACATTCACACAGCGACCCGACCGGAAACTCCCCGTCACATTCACACAGCGACGGGGCCGGAAACTCCCCGTCACATTCACACAGCGACCCGACCGGAAACTCCCCGTCACATTCACAC